>NW_007577934.1:662713-682114 GCF_000690725.1 Stegastes partitus | reverse complement strand
AAGACATTAAATCACTGTCTGATGTTAGAAAGCATGCGTTTCAGCTGAACCTTCAAAATAAAAGCTTTCAGGACCAACAAAAGTCAGGGATGATCACATGGAGAAAAAAAAAACACCATAATAAATATAAAAATAAAGAATATTCAAGTTTAGATGACCGCTTTTTGCAAATAAAAGTGCGTTAATGATGCACCCGCCTGAAGTAATAAGTCATGAAAGAATCCGTTTTATTCTCATTCCTGTGACACCAATCCTGAAACTTTTCTGACACACCTCGTTGTTAAGCTGACTGAATGAGAAATAGCATGATCATTTAAACTGGTTTACATTATACATCTTATTCGCCCACAGATCAAGGCTCAGGAATATGTGTAAAGTGTTGTTGACCTGCTGAAGTTACACAGTTTAAAATTACCCTCAGACAGACTTGATGTGCTTGTAGATTTTAGCCTTATAATTGAAGTGTGGCAGCACTGCGCCAGCGAGTGGCGCAGTGCTGCCACCAACTAGCCTGTCTCACTACGGTCTAAACCCAGCTCACGTTCCCTATTAGTGGGTAAACAATCCAACGCTTGGAGAATTCCGGTTCCCCCGGCCGAGGCCTCGGCGAGGCCGCGGGGTGGATGGAACATGAAGGGCCGCAGCGTCCGCCGACGGGCGGCCCAGACTAAGCAGGGGTGCCCGCGTGGCGTGGCCCAGAGGCGCACGGCGGCGTCGAGGAGTAGGAGGCGGTGGCCCAGAAAGGCCCCACCCCAACTCACCCCACCCTCGGCCCTTTTAGTTGGGAGCCGGGGTGCAGGGTCGGGGGTGGAAGGTCATCTTTTTCTCTTGCTTCTTCCCCTCCCCCATCCCGGCGCGGTGGTGGTCAGCATCGGGACGTGGCGGGCGACACGGTGGTGGTCAGCATCGGGACGTGGCGGGCGGCACGGTGTTGACAGCACCGACCCGAGGGCCTCACTGAGGAGGGAGGGGGGATGGAGGTGGCGAGAGAGAGCGGGGGAGAGGGGCTTAGCGGGGGCCGGTGGTGGTCAGCATCGGGGCGTGGTGGCACGGTGGTGGCAGCAAAGCTCTGAGATGCGGAAAGACACAGAAATTAATGGTTTATGATCCCAAGTGCCTCCATCAAAAAGAAAATAATACAAAACAGAAAATTGTTGCACACACTGGAAACAGAATATATCTGCCAGCTGTGATTTTTACATTAAATTCATAAGACTGTGACATGAATAAAACTTGGTTTAAGCATGAGTCTTCTTTAAATGGAACCTTCCTTCTTCAGTATAAACAAAATGTACATTTGGAGAGAGCGCAGGCGTCACCCAAACTCTCAAATTCACAGTTTGCAATTAGATGTCAGCACTTCCCAGCCACCACGTCTCGCTGGCAATAAAAGGAAAAAATATCCAAAGGGGTTAAATATTTTTTATCGGCAGTGTATGTAAATCACACAAGATGTCTGAATGCAGATCATTGTATGAAGGAAGTCTGGTGGGAATAAGCCGGTGAAGGAACATTGAAGCGGATCCTTCCTCACGTTATCTCATGTTAATTTATTCTCACAATGCTAACTGTGAACTCATACCTCTCCTATTTACACAAAAGGAAACTCTGAAATCCTAACCGACATGTAAAGGGATGGCTTACGTGTCTGGTTATAATCAAATAAGCAGAAACAGATGAGCTGAACATATCAGAGTCTTGAAAGATGACCTAAGTCGCTGGATGTGCCGGAGAATAGTACGGAATGACGCCAGCCTTGGCCTTTAATCTTTATGCTGCCAATAGATTACGCTCTACCAGATATATCAAAGGCTTTCAAGGCCCTTTGGAATATTTTCAAATCATCAAATGTTATTTCAACTTTTGCGTCACTACCGCAAAGGTTTCAAACCACTGACCTCAACTAACCAGCTCTCTCCAGAGCTTCTGTTCCCATTTTAGCTCGCTGCGCTGCTTAAATGAGCTCGACCTGACTCAACCTGCTGCACCCCACCGCGGAGGCCACTCATGAATATTTTAACAGAAGTTTGCTTATTGCACAATGAACTGTGCTCCCCGTTGCTCGGAGCCACATACATGCAGGCGCTCATGCGTGAAGCCGAGCGAGTTCATGCACACATGCACACACACACGCGGACATGCAAAAAAAAAAAAAAAAAAAAGCTGCGTTTCTTCTCGCTGTGGCTTACCGTTTCGGCTGCACTGTAACTACAGGTACCCACACATACACACAAGGAAGCCATCGCACACACACACACTGTAATCTGATGACTTTGGATGCTAATGAGCTGTTGTGGTGTTTACCCGACACGCATGGTGGGTGTCGCATGGGGGCAACGCCGCCTGCTTTTAATGATGTTTATTTGGCACACGTCTGAGGAGTGATCGGAGGGTGGGTGAGGGCCGTATGCATGTGACTGACTGGCAGATGTTTAAGATGAAGGAGGGAACGCATCAAGCAGATATCTCCCGCTGATAGCCGAGAATGTCACGACCCAGTGTTCGAAAACGAAGGTACGCGACCGGCGCTTTGCATCCGCCGCCGCTTTAATAGCGTGTTTCTAATTGTTATTCTCTTGTCTCGCTGACTGTTGAAGCATGTTTGCCTCTTTGAGCGCAGACAGATTTGTTAGGTCATCAAAGAGCGGGGCTTCAACTCGCATTAATGTTTCTGTGAACTGAAAATAGGGAAACCAACCCTGGAGATAATTAGGAGTGCAGCCCGGATTCTTCCTGAGACAGGAGTAAATCTTTAAAAGAGTTGTGTTTGCATATGCAGGTTGGCAGGTTGGTTGAGGAATGGGCTGTGCTAATGTGTCCTTGACAAAGACGAGGCAAAATTTAGTTTTGAATGTAAGAGCTCAAAGTTTTTCTGCAAAGTTAATTTTGGAGGAGAAAAACTCCTGGGGGGCTGCAGGGTGGAGCAGTTGGTAGCACTGTTGCCTCGCAGCAAGAAGGTTGCCGGTTCGCGTCCCGGTGAGGACACCCGGAATCTTTCTGCGTGGAGTTTGCATGTTCTCCCCGTGCAACGTGGGTTCTCTCGGGGTTCTCCGGCTTCCTCCCACACAATCCAAAAACATGTTGAGGTTAATTGGTGATTCTAAATTGTCCGTAGGTGTGAATGTGACCCTGGTGAGGATTAAGCGGTGTATAGATGATGGATGGATGGAAAACTCCTGGGGTTTTCAGCTGATTACAACAGTTTAAGGCAAAACCTTCATCTTAATTTTTCTTACCAGTAAACAACATAACAACTTATATAACTTACATAACAACTTAGCAGTTTCATTTGATTAATACTGTGATATCTACATGCACTTTATTGCCCATTTACCGTATATAAAGATGGACGAACCTTACGTGATGTCACTCATAGGTTTTTCAAAGAGCAATTTCAAAGCTTCATGTGGTAGCTTCAGCAGTCATCTTGGCATCACCTCCTAACAAAGAGGTGGAGTGTGAGTCTCCACAATACTATGTTCCTGTACAATACACACTGCGTTCTCAATTATGGTTTTTTTTTTTTGGCCTTTTTGCCTTTTTATGAGATAGGACAGTCGAAGGAGAGACAGGAAAGTGGGGGAGGAGAAAGGGGGAATGGTTTGCAGCAAAGGGCCGTGAGCGGGATTCGAACCCATGGCCGCTGCATCGGAGACTATAGCTCCTGAACATGGGTCGCCAGCTCTACCAGGTGAGCTGAAGCGGCTCAATTATGTTTTAAGGGAAACATATTATCTGCTGAATTTGTTTGTAAAGTATCAAAAATATGTTTCTAATTAACATGTCGTTGCTTTGAAAATAGAGGACATGTAGTGAAAGGATTCATACTTTACCCAAACCATGATGTTGTTACTGACTCTAGATATTTTGAGGGTAGCAACAAATAAAATCTATTATGATTGTTTACTTCTTTTTAATTAATATTATTTTTAAAAGTCTCTGAACTCCTGATTGTCCTGTGACAGCACCCACCTGACACTTAAAGCAGCCACGCCCTTAATTATGCACAACTTTGAGCCTTAATATCATTTCAATGAGAGAGTTATATAAAAGTTTACCTCCTGTATAGTCATCACAAACAGGTAAATTAGCTACAGAGGCTAAAACTTCTCTTTCTACCTGGCTGTAAGCGTGTTTATTTCTAGTCTAAAGTTGGACATTTTAACATGGAGGTCATTGGGGAAGGACTCGCTCTTGTCGCCAGCCCCAAGTGGCCAAATGAGGAACTGCAGAAACACAGTAAAAATAATTTTTCAGCTCTGGAGGTGACCACTTGGGAACACCAAACTTATACTGGGCAGCATAGAACCTCTTTGCTCTCAAGCAGCCTTAATTCCACAAATTTCTTTAAGATTATGTTTGACAGAAGCTTAAGACGACTTTTGGCTCTTTTTTGTGTGCATTGTTATGCATAAAGGAGCCGTTAGAAGATGATAAATTATGGCCATAAAGATAGGCTGTGGCAGTCAAATCAGTGATTTATTGGTATTAAATGGTTTAAAACATTCAAGAAAACATCCTCCACATTATAACACCGCCAGCATGTTGACATAAAGCAGTTTGGATTTGTGGATTCACCCAACAATCTGCAAATCAGAAAGCATTTTCCAGACTCCAGCTGCCTACGTTTGGAGATCCTGTTCCCAATGTGGCCTCAGATTTCTATCCTTGTCTGATGTGATCTTCTACTGTTCCCCCCTTTAAACTTCTGAGATAGTTTTCCTCTCAGATGTATGTAGCGGTTATCTGTCACCTCCAACCAGCCGAGCCATTCTCCTCTGACCTCTTTCATCGTTTCCTTCTGCAGACTTGCTGCTTTCTGGATGTTTTTTTTGGCAAAACGCCAGAGGTGAGCAGCTTCAAAAGTCACTATGATAATTTTTTTCCTCCATCGCCATGTTTGATGTGAACATTAACTGAAGCACCTGAGCTGCATCTGCATGATCATCGCACTCCTGCCACATGATTGGCTGTTTAGATAACGGCACCGATGAGCAGGTGTTCAGAATAAAGTGTGCGCGCGCCCGACGATCTGATAACAGTCCAATTTGACTGCTTTTATCTTTTCAACATTTTATAAAGACGCAGCAAATGCTTTGGAGAGAACAAGCGGAGGGAGCAGCGTCCGCCTTCGCATTACATCTAAGGTCACGGCTATCTGACAGCGAATCTCACCGTGTGTGTTTGTGTGTGTGTGTGTGTGTGTGTGTGTTTGTAATACAGTGTGCTGCTGCTTGTCACCAGGAAAAACATTGGAAAGGCTGATGAAAGCTGCTGGTTGTTGGCACCTTAATTTCTGCTGTCCTCCAGAAGGACGACACAGGACGGTGTGTGTTTTTGTGTTTTCGTGTGTGGGCACTCTGACAGCATATTCGGTGATGTCAACATGTATGACCGTCCTCGATGTTCTCTCCCTCAGTGACCGGCTTCAGTGGTGATGTTTTAAATGCAAATGAGAATGCGTTTAAACAGTTTAAAGCTGCACTAATGCATATTTTTTATTTGATTTATTATAAGGGGAAAAGTGCCACTTGTATCGACTCATTATCTGCAGAGAATTATGTGACTCTGCAGTGTCCTTCACCTCTACGGAGCAATTGATGGTCCTTTTAGCTCGATGTTTCATTGTAGTTTTACCTCCTACAACAATTATGTTTACAGATGTATGAAACGGCAAAATTACGTTCAAAATCTCTCATCAACCCTCTGAAATCTGAGTTTCTGCACTCTTCAGCCTTCAGAAACCTTTTGAGTTCCAAATGCAGCGGATGCCACTCAAGAGACTACTTGGAAAGGTTCTTCAAAGATCTGTTTTATGGATCAAAATGAAGCATTGTAGTACTTTCAGTCTTGTTATTCTGTCATCAGAAAATGAACCAAACAGATGATATGTCACATACATGTTGACAAACTGCAAGTTTTAAAAATAAAATACCTAAAACAAAATGCACCTGACTCTACAAAAGACGGCTTCAGGAACCTGTTTTGAAGTTCCTCCAGCAACCTTCACTCTAACTGAGCAATTAAAGGTTCATTCAGAAAGCCCCCGAAGCAAGTAGATTCCTCCAGAGTCCCTTAAGGTTCTCTTAATCCTACAGGAGTGTTAAGCGAGTGTAACTGTTTGAGCTCCTTGAATATAGACTCTTGCAGATGCACACATGTACAGACACATGAATGTTTTAAATTATACTACTTTCCAGTCAAACACACATTCTCCTACATGCACAGCACATCAGCTTTTACAGATTCCACACATGCACTATAATGCTGAGCATGTGCTCCACTGCTGTTGTTTGGGCTGCACATGTGCATCTTGCAGAGGAGTCCTTGGTCAGATGATGAAGCTTGTGTCGCATTACGTACAAAACCCCAGAAGTCTGAAACTGTGTTTTTGAGACTGTCATCAGTAAACTGCAGAAGTGGTGCAAACGGCTTATTTTTGAAAAACACCATATAAATAAGTTAACAAAGTTTAAAAAATGATAGGAGCGGGTCTTCAGATGTTCTCGTTTAATGCCACAAATACAACTACCTTCTTTAATTTAAGCTGCTGTTTGGTTTTTATTGTCGACTTTATCTTATTTAAATGAATTTCTTCCCACCTGCTGATCTGGCTGACCTACTTGTCACTTTCACAGCTGCATCTGTTTTGCTGCTGATCATCAGACACAGAAGAACTCACTCCTGGTCCTAAATGTTTCATGATGCTTCACACCAACATGCAGGTTTTTCAGCACTTCAGTTTTGAATAAAATATCAAAGGAGCAGAAAAGATGTTGGAAGACATTTTTATTGTTAAAAGAGACCAACGTTTTTCTTTTAATATCTTTCAGGGAAAACAAACACTTGGCGGTTCTTTTCAGTGCAGGAGCGGCGACACACCTGCTTCCTCTTACGAGCTAATTCAGCTTCTTTGTTTCTATTGGCCGGCTTGAACTCAGGAAGTCCGGTGATGGAGATGAAAGAACACCTGAGCCAGGTGCTCTGGTTCTTCACTCATTCAGTCACAGTCAGTGAGGATGAGCTACACTCATGATGGGTTTTAGTTTTGGTGGGACTGTGAAGGGGTTTTTGTTTTTTCTTTTGCCCTTATTTGTTTTTTGAGTTTCTCAAAAGAAAAAGCATTTATCTTTGGGTCATTAAGTTTATGGGATGTTTTGGGTTAAAGCACAAAATGCCTTAGTTTAACCCCTATACTGGGATGGCTACAAGTGAAAAAAAAAACACCTTTTGAACAGAAAATAAGAGCAAAAAACATATTTTCCATAAATAAAAACCTAAAGCAGATGACATGAACCTACCCACTTATTCTCACTGTTGGATGAAATAAACACATGTGTATTTGACTTCTGTGGTAGTGGACAAAAAAAATTAAAGGGTCCATGTTGGGTCCCTTTTCAGCAAACAGATGAATGTCGGCAAATTCATCACTCAGCTCAAAATACTTTAAAGACGGTTCATTTCACTCTGACTATATAACTCCTGGTTTCAGTCGTTTTCTAAACAGGCTTTTTTAGTGTCTGTAGCTTTAAATGCAGCCGACCAACTTCAACCCCTTCAGGAAGAAAACTCAGTTTCTGTGATGCCTGCGTTGAAAAATGTTCTCTGTTTCTCTCTGAGCAATCATTTCCCATGAACATTTTTGCCTAATTCACAGCACAACTGTTTTTAATTTGTCTATCATGAGTTTCAGACAGCGTATGTGGCTATGTAATCAGTCGTTCATTGGTTCAACTTGGAAATGTCTCTTAACTGCTGGTTGATGGATTGTGTTATAGTCATTCTTTAAATTTCACATTTAGTCAGCTGTCTGACAACATAAACAAAAGTATGTAAATGAAAACGACTTGATATGAAACCCGGGTGCAACAAAACACAGTAAATGTGAGCACAGAGAGCAGGAGAGAAGCAAACTGATGTGGACACTGGCTGTTTATTTATTGGTTTCCAATCGGTCCTAAAGTTTCCACAGGAGCTTTGACCTGCGAGCACATAATTGAATTGGTAATGTTAGCCACATTCGCCACGTAACTTCCTAAAAGTATAGATTTTCCTCTTGTTGTGGTGACATTGCTCAGATGGTGGGGGTGCATGAGGATTCTTGTGTTCACTCTTGCAGCCAGCAGCAGATCATTTAGTGAAGATTTTAGAGTTTGCAGAAGGAGCTCTAGAAAGTAAACAAAGGAGGGGGACTGTTAGGTAACATCTTAATGTGCTACAAAAATGACAAAAAACAATAAAAATGGATTTTCACCATGTGGGACCTCTTTAAGGAAATGAAATAGTATAACTCATGCAGTCTCGTAGAGTCCAGGACCTTTTGTATAGTTGACAAACTCGAGGTTTTAAAGCTACTTCACCTTCTATTTGCTGTCATTCGGGCCAACAGAGAGCTTCAGATTTCACATCCCACACTGTCCATCTTTGTTTTCTCTCTCCTCTCTTTTAGTAATCAAACCAGATAACAGAGGCTCCTCACACCTTGCCTCACTTCATCTTCTTCCATCTCATTTTCTTTCCTTCCGTCCTGACACTCAAAGTTATTTCCCAAGCTCTTTTCTTTTTTTCTTTTTTTTCTTTTTTCTCCGTCTCGGTTTTAATTACACAAAGTCTTTTGAGTGAGAGGGTTGTGGTGCATCACAGAGCTGGAGGTAATCATAATGTGGTTATTCATGTCACATCCAAAGGAAGGAAAGAGGAAGGTGGAAGTAATTGAGTCCGAGGCAGACTCACTTTTCCTCTGCTGCTGCTGCCAAAGGGTAATGAGCAGAAGTATTGTGGCGTGCTGGTGTGGATGTTTATCAGTCTGTCTATCCATATGTTGCTGTGTTTACCTGTCCATCACTGTGACTGGAGGAAGGAATCAAAAGTGCTCTGCGTGGTACGTTTTGGAAGTTAAACTAATTGTGATCGTCTGGAAAAGAAGATCCAACACAATATGTCATGTGGAACTTGCTTTCTAGTGGAAGACAGTGGTAGTTATTTATTTATTTATTTTATAGTGCATTTGCTAATTACATTTCAGCTGTTAACGGGGACAACACCAGTAAGAGCGACTTCTACAACCAGCTTCTCCTGAGGCTCAGATAGTCCTTATTATTGGATTGTTAGGAACATACTATAGCTGCTGAGTAGCCATAGCCGCCAGGTTCATAAGTTAGATGATAATCACGTATATGGCATGTAATAAAAACTGAATCTCAGGTTTATTAAGTCAACAAATTCTCGCACCGACTCAGCCGTGGACAGTCCAAATAAAGTTAAACGTTCCCTCCAGGCGAGATTTCTATATAAAAATATCCCTGCTTTTAACATGCAACGTGTATCTGGATGTATTATCTAGTTAATGGCATCCAAGCCCTGGCTCTCTGCATGTAAAAAGGCTATTAAAATACATTGTTATCTTGATTGTGCCTGCAATTCCACCTGATCTCATTATGTAAATTGGTTAAGCAGTGCTGGCCAACTTGTCAACATTCACGGTGCATCCCAGGCCAAGGGAAGGATTGTTGACGTATAGCTTCTGTTCTTTTCTTGTTTTTCCACTGTTGACTTGATGTTATTGCTAATACCTGTGGATTTTATCAGGATTGCTATGGTTAGCAGGAAGCCACTTATTGGACTGATACTATATAGAAGAAGCTTGTTATCCAAGATGATGAAGAAGCTGAAAACCTGTGCTTTTTCAAGTCCCTGTGACCAGGAGATAAGACTGCAGGTTTCCTCAAGGCTCTGGCAGGACTGAAACACAATGAGGAGCACCTCTGCACAGACCGTTATTTGGGAAAAAATGTTGCCCGTGCGACCACATTTACCAGATCTGCTGCATCTCTGACACTACTTCACCTGCTTCCTTTGGCTGCTTGTGCAGTGAGAAGATAGGGCAAGACAAGAAGAGAAGATATTAAGTCTTTCGTGTGCTACCTTTTTGAAGTTACCTCTATCTTCTGATATCAATCTAACCTCTTAATCCTCAACACTCAGTGTACCCGTCATTGCAAATTAGAACAGAGCAAAGGGCCTCTCCCTTGAGATTTTATTGAGTCTGAATACTCCCTTTGGCTTTTTAACATTGAATCGTTGTCAAGATTGTAGACAAAAAGCCTCTTTCATGTCGAAGTGAGAACAGATTTTTAAGTCTTGGCCATCTTGACAATTACATTTTACCACATTTGTCTTTGCAAAAGTTCTGTCAGGTTACACAGGGATCATTAGTGGTACCACAGAACATTCACCTTGTCGTCTTTAAAGCATTTCTGTGCAGCTATGAACGCTTCAGGTCACTGTCTTGCTGGAAAATAAAGCTTCTAAAGTGCAGTTCTCTTGCAAGCTGCATCAGGTTGTCCTTCAGGATTTCCCTACATTTTGCTGCATTCATTTTATCTTCTACCTTGACAAACCTTCCAGGACCTACTGCCCAAAGGCCCATCATGATGATGCTGCCACCACCATGCTTCAGAGTGGGGATGGTGATAATGTGCAATGCTGGCTGTCTAACAAACATCTTGTCTGATGGCCAAAGAGCTAAATTTTGCTCTGATCAAAAAAAACCTTCTTCCACTGGACCTCAGATTCGCCCACAGGCCTTGTGGTGAACTCTAGTTGAGATTGAATGACCTTTTTTCAGCAGTGGCTTTTGCTTTGCCACTGTTATATAAAGACTGAGGAACAGGCACCATTGTTATATACAGTCTTTCCCTTCTCAGCCTCTGGAGCTTGTACCTCCTTTAGAGGAGTCACATGTGTCTTTGTGGCCTCCCTCATTAGTCTTTCTTGCACAGTCATTGTGTTGAAGTCAATTTGAAAGGGTTGGATACTTATTTAGTGTTTATTTCACTTATACAACTTGTATTTTTAATTATATGGCATTACTTTTTACACATTTGTCCTATGCTAGATGGCTCCTAATACTAGATGGACATTTGTCATAATTCTGTGCTGGCAGGATTCACTGAAATGCATGACTTTGCCAGCCAGCACAATCCAACTCCTACGTGCTTTCTCAGGCGAGAGGGTCGCCTGAATTGAGTGTCTTGTCACGAGCCTTGTGAAAAGGCGCTGACAGATTTAACTAAAAGCAGCCCTCGACGTCCTAAAATTTTTGGATGAAATCTGTTTCAGCGAAGCCACTCGTGTCACAGTCCCACCACTCCTGACTCCAACATCCCCTCGCAGCTCCATAGCAACGCCGCGGCGCCACAAAAAGCTATAATTAAAAATTTGTCTCTCTTTCTCCATCTCCGCACCCTCATTACGATCCGCTCACAGATTCACTGACTTCCACTCGTCATAGATGAAGCCTTAAACGCTGAGTTCAGGGGCTGCTGGCTTTGTGTGATGGTGTGCTGAGTGTGACCTGTTCACACTGGAATCTGATCGTTTTAAATTTCAAGAAAGAGAAATATCTCAGTTGAGCTCCAACAGAACAAAGCAGCATGCAAGGGTGGTTTCCAATGGCAGTATAAAGCTGCTAATTGAAGCCCTGGAAGTAGCACCACAAGCCAGATGTTTGTCAGTGCTTGTGTGCCCTCCTGTTCTGCTCTAGTACAAAATGTATGCGTAAACATATGTGCAGATGACATTGCTTTGATTTGACCCATCGTGAACTGAGCTCAGTCACATTCAAGCCCATAACATGGAGTCAGTGACTCTACATCTACACCTAAAAAAGAAAAGGGAAGGGAACACTCCTTTCAATCTATTTGTTTTTTTCTATACACATTTGTTGCATAGCAGCCCATAAGCACCCAAGAAATATGCATTTGAAGTGCTGCATGTTTGTCGACTGCTGTGTTGATGAATGTTTTTCTCATTTCTCGAAGACGAGGAAAAAGTGGCCTCCATACTTTGATCTCATCTTTGTTGTCCATCAAACAGAACCAGATGTTCTCGATAAAGTAGGGTCGTCTTTCAGCTCCACTCAGCTCTGTGATGCAGAGGTGCTTTTGCGCACTTGACACGCCACTCGGGAAGAAGAAAAAAAAAAGCCTTTGTTGCTCTGGTAGTCACCGAAATATTCCTAAAAATAAACCGGTGCTCCTGTTTGGAGTCCGGATGGGTCCGGTGCATACCTGTATATGCTGCTTGTACACAAAAGATCAAAGCACCAAACATCATTATTTCACACTACGGCTACAATTCCAAACCCTTTTTTTTTTTGAGTATCAGTGCTTCAAAGTTAATCCCAACGGTCTGGAATTCCTTTTGACTTCCAGCTCTCCTGCAGCAGTAAGCAGGAGCGAGCGTTGTTTGTGTTGACATTCTCGCCTCCTCCACACATGAGAAATTCACGTCATTCACATCAAACCGTGCTGCACGTGAGCCGCCATGACGTTCACCATTAGTCGCATGGTGGAGTCTTTCAAACTCCCGGCGGATCACAGTCATCCGCGCTGCCTCTGATGCAGTTCTTACTTACAATTAAAGCCTGCAGACACAGAGCTGCTCATCTTAAACTCTACACCCAAACACACACACACCAGTTAGAAAATAAATTCCTTCCAGACTTTCAAGTCAATCTCGGGGATTTTTTTATTTTTTTTTTTCCTCAACAATTTAATTTTTCTGAACAATTTAAACAAACTCTGTCTTCTTTGTGTCCCTTGATCCTCGAACAATGTGTGTTCAAGCCTTTCAGCAAAAAGAGAAATAGGTATTGATTTTTCAAAACTACGCTCCCATTTTAAAATTACCCGAGGATCTTTTGTCGTAAAGATCCAGAAGTTTGGAGAGGAATAACTTCTCAAAGAAAGAAAAGAAAAAAAAAACCCAAACTTCCAGCCTGTGGTATTTCTGCTGAATGGACGGAGCGACTTTCCTGCTTCCTCTGAGTCACATAATTACATGTCATTTTGATGTCTGAGCCAGTGATGTGCTAATGAACAGTCCTGAGAGATTCCCGTCAGCTCCCCTCAACGTACACATTAGGCCTGCTGCTATTTAACAAGTCCCTTTGGACACGAGCCTCGGCAACATGCTTCATCTGGCCGCGCTCGTCCACCAAACACGGACTTGTATGTATCGCCGCCTTCCTCTGCGTTATTAAAACCCCGAACCATCTTTTTGTATTCGCTTTCAAAACTTCAGCCCCTCAAGCTCGGCGATGTCCGCTATTTCTCGCATCTTTTTTTTGCTCTCGGGTTGCAAAATTCCACTTTTAAATCACCTCTAATGCTTCGTTTTATGATGAAACCTTTTGTCATCTTCGAGTTTTGTTCGCTGTCGTTTCTATCTGACTTTTTTTTGCTACGCTGCTGACAGCGTATTTATTCATAATGATCACTGATTCCTCGCCGCTCGTTCCATTTCATCACCTTCTTCCCGCTCTTTTTATCGCCTGATTGCGACGTAACTTCCAGATTATAGCGATAATGATTTATTGATGTTCAAACTGCAACAGCCAGCACCTTCTTTCAAAGCAGACTTCTTTTTTTTTGTGTGTTGCTCTTTTGTGTCTTTTACAAAGCCTTAGTCAGGAGTAGATTGCACAGAGTGGTCAGCTATTTTCACATCTCTCGGCGATGCGGCGCTGATGATGGTGATAAATGATCTAATCCGGAGAAGACCAACATTTCACTGCAGCAAATGAGACAATCATCTCTTCACATTTACGTCCGTATTGCGATTTAGCGAAGCTGCACACATGGAGCCGCACGCCTTCATCATTACGGTAGTCAGCACTCGTCTGTGGCAATGTAAATATGTATATTAGGACGCCGTTGCTGCTTTAAACTGCTTTATTGCTCTATCGCCTCCTAGAATGGTTGCACAGACAAAAAAATCCAAGATTGGGAATTAGGAGATATTTTGCTTAATTTACATGTTATTTTCATAATCTACCTTTTTTTAAAAATGCAAAATGCAATGCAGAAATGAAGAAAGCTGCACCATCACTACCTCTGTCCTCCACTTGATGGCAGTCTCAGAACACAGCAGGGTTTGCTCCTGAAGCCTGCATGCAGCACATCTATGTGCTTACAGCTGACAACAATGCAGGAAATCTCTCCACTGGTTCGTGGATATTTATCTGGATACAATTCTGAAAGGTAAACTCGATTTTTCTTAGTTGCACATTTGCATATTCATACTGCGGCTTCGAGTTCAAATTTACAAATCTTCAAATGCAGCACAAATTACAATTACATCCAGAGGGTCCTACTTTCACAGTGGCTCGCTTTGTCAAAATTATCTGCAGAATCACTTGATTGCGAGCTGGCTGCTGGAAAATGCGACATATTAAAATGCTAAAAGAAACTGAAGTGTCGGTTTAAAGTGAGGCTTGAGCTGAAAGGAGTTGAAACGTCAGACGTCTGAGTGATGAATGGAGCTGGGACGGTCTGTTAGAGGTAATTAATGCTAGAGTTTAACTGTGACAACTGAAAGGAGATGCTGGTGTTGGCTGATGTGTCAGCGCTGAAAGTAAAAATATGAAAAAGATATGGGGGGGAAAAAAGGTTGGGTTCTGAAAATACAGACAAACGTGGACAAATGTGCGAAAATAGTCATCAATTTTTGGCTTCACATGGGGCTCAAACACCAAGACATTGAGCAAAAGTCGCCTGTTTTCCACCACATACGACTCCCAAAGTGGATTTTGTTCTTTCCTCACCCGATCGGGTCTGAAAAGCTCTGAGACCAGCCAGAGTCTCCTGTCATGCTCCATGAGGTGTCCTAATCAGGTGCCCGAACCATCTCAGTTGGCTTCTTCAGACGCAAAGCAGCAGCAGTTTAACTTCTGGATGCTCCTCACCCTGTCTCCAAGGCCGAGTCCTGCCGCCCTTTGGAGGAAACCCATTCCGGTCGACCTCGTTCTTTCAGTCACTACCCAAAGCTCCTGACCGTAGGTTCTGGTTTGAAACGTACACCAAGTGGTAAATCAAGAGCTTCGTCTTCCAGCTCAGCTCCCTCTTCACCACAAACGGTTCGGTACGACCTCCGCCGCCCCAGTCCATCTGTCCATCTCCGGATTTCCATCGCTCCTGAACAAGATACCAAAAATACATAAACTCCTTTGCTTTGGGGCAGCAGCTCAACCTCAACCCAGAGGGAGGAATCCATCTGTTTCCGGCAGAGAACCGTGACCTTCAACTCTCGTCTTTACAAAATGCTGCCCTATCTGCAGAGCTCAACCTGAGACTGAGAAAAGCTCAAAGTCTGTTGTTGTTAACGGCGGGCAACCTGAGACCTGAAAGGTTTTGAAGTGCGGCTACTAAGAGGACTTGAAGTGTCATTTTAAGTTGAAAGTAGAACGAATGAAAAGCATCAGTGGTAAGAGATGAGAAAGGTGTTAAAAGTTACCACTTGTCTCACAGTTGAGTGAAAAGTTATTGGATCATCTTTGGGCATGTGATGGCTTTTCTCCAAGTCCATGTCTTTTTGATTATCAGTCTGTGGAAGTTCTTTGTAATGCGTCATCTTAGGTGTCTAGACACCACTGGGGCTAACCATTTAGCAAGCTAACGAGCACGTAATGTAGAAAATGCAAAGGCAGAACTGCAAAATAAGGCCACTGGGGAAGTGATAATGTTTCTCAGATGTCATAAAATTACAAGGCATGACCTTAAGTGACTAAAAGTATGATATATTGCTTATGATCCACTAAAAAAAAAATGAACTTCCACGTTTCAGATCACAACTAAGTTTCATGAATGCTGCAAGTTGGGGGGATGTTCCTATGGACTCTTTCCATGAACAGTAAATATGACCGGATTTTAAAGCACCATAACTTTAACTCTTTAGGATTTAGCAAAGCAGATAAAGATTTGCAGCCCCCAAAAAATGAAAGTATTGAATGAAGTGTGTGGGAGAAACATATAAAGTGTCTAACCATTTAAACCATGTGTTTGCATATGATTGCAGAAATATAGAATCACATATGCTAAATATGATGACTGTACATAATCAGAAGGCTCAAAATTATGTATAAATAAAGGTGAACTGTCCTCGAAAGTTTTGTTTTCGCATTACTCAGACAGCTTAGAAAGGATTGTGTGAGGTCAGTATACACTGTGCATACGTCCTGAGTGTTTTCTTAATGGAAACCTACTTACGAGTACGGACTTATGCACCGAGTACAGTATCTTGCCGACATCAGGCGGCTCTCGGTGACTACTAGGAGCGCTGACCGCCGTCTCAGCTGTCAAACCGGGACGCTCACATTTCCGAAATCGCCAGAGCAAAATTTTAAGCAGACTTATCTTGATAAAACGAACACATATTTGTCGTTGATGCCACCACTTTCTCACTTAAAATCATAAAACTACAGTTTGTGTCACAATAACAGTATTTACAAAAAAAACTTGTGTAACCATTGAAAGTTTTCTCCTCGGCTTTTGCCGCTGGTTGGCGCGAAATGCATTCTGGGATACTTGGCTGTCTGAAGTCCACACAAGTCCGGTCTGATGCAGACTCGATGATGTGGGCGGAGTGAGAACACATCTGGGCTTTTCATCCGTACTTGGTCAGATGCGTATTTAGAATTGGGACAGTACTCGGTCTCCGATTGATGACGTTCTACAAGAACGCAAGTACAGACAAGTACGCATATTGAGAGACGGCTTGTCAGATGCACTGCTAGGAACTGCATTTACAAAAATATGCATCTTCTTGATACCAGTTCTGTTTGTTCATAGTCTCTACATCAACCAGGCAACTGGACCGAGGATCATTTTCTTCTCCTTCGGCAAACGTGGCAGCCAGAAAAATATTTCACAACACGCGTAAGCACCGAAAGCAGCCGCAGAAAATTGTGATTAACTAAGTTATGACTGAGACGAGGTGAAAGTGTTTGTTTTTATTCAAAGCTCAAGGTCCAAGACCTGAAGAGGGTTGAAGTGTCAGTGAAAGTGGAAGCGCTGAAAGGAGTTCAGGTAGAACCGCTGAACGCATAAAAAGCTCAAGTACGCAGATTTAAAAGCATCACCGAAGGAAGGAAATGAAAGGGGACAAATATGAACTGAAGATTTTTAATATGTCAACTGTTGAGAGTATTTGTTCAAGAGCAGGCAGTTTGTGTTTTTTGTTGTTGTTGTTGTTGTTGTTGCTCCTGTCACATTTTTACTCACCGTCAGCTAATGTTTCACTATATTTTAAAGTCCTGCTCCTCTATGGAAACAACACATATATTTTGGTGTCTTTTGTGGAGTAAAACAACGTAAAAAAGCCATAAATCATGAAAAAAGAAAAATCAAAAGTTGAATATCTTTCATTATTTATTTTACAACAATAAAAAAACAACCTTAAATCAACTTGTAGAATATTTTTCCAAGAGTCTACATGTGCTACCAACACAGAAGAAAAAACTGTAAATCTTTTACGACTTACATTTTTATTTGTTTCCATACTTGTCTTCTATCTGCTTTGTTAAAACACGGCCTGCAGTTCAGCCGAGAAGTTGCTGTGACTGTAAATGATCACAGATGAGTTACTGATGGCTTCACGGTTGCACCAAGGAGTTCTTAGTTTTTACAGAATCTGGTCAGAGCTTTTATTTTAAATGCGACATGCAAATGAAGTCGTTAAACTAGCTGTCAAAATGTTGAAAAAAAACAAAGATTTTGAGTGTTTTGACAGCTTTTGGCTCTGATCAATGATGGTATTTTGGTAATCTTTTTTTTTTTTTGAAGATATTGTGCCTTTCAAACCTGCCAACCGGTTTTGCAGTTTTGGCTTTTGGGAATTGTTTTTGGATCAGATTGATGAGCGGCGCCACAGTCTTTCTATATGCTATTCTTTTACATTCATGTGCCATTCATGTTTTGTCTTTGCTTAGAAGTTTCCTCACGGCGAGGACGAGAATCCCGCACAGACGCCTCAACGTGCGTCCATCTCCTCCTTTTACAATCAGGTCGCCACTCTGGGCACTTGGCTTCTTCCCAGGTTTTTCAAGTTACCATGGCGACGTGAAGTCGTCGAAAGAAGGGAAAAAAAAAAAGAAGCGAGCGAAACCGAGCGAGTGTTGAAGATGAAGATGAAAGGAGGTAGAAGGCTGTAATCAGATTGTCTCCTTCGGTCACGCCTCGGATCCATCTTTTCGCCTCCGCCGGCCCACGTCCCGCTACAGCCGAACCCACCATCACATAAATCACAATCGGCCACAAGTCACCTCTCATTGCTGCACCCAACCGCAGATCCACAGGAGAGCGAGGGAGAGAGGGAGAGAGAGAGGCTGCCTTCAGGCTCGCCCGTGCCCAGACTCGTGGACTCGTGGTTGGGGGGGGATGTTTAGCGGCGCTGGCCCCTCGCTCCACCCCATTTCCACAGTCAACTCCGAGCAGCTCCGTAGCTTCTCTGCTGATATAGTTTCTTACAGCATGGTCAAATGAAGATGGATTGGGGGTTAATGGTGTAATGATTCTGTTTTACAGGCAGCCTGCTGGCACTTTTCTCTGTGGAAAGCCCTGCTGAGAAGGACTGCAACTCAGGGACGCCTGCTTCCACTAGTTGTTTATGCTTCTTCTTTTTTCTCGTTAATTTCCAAATCTCTGAACTGGCTTTCTCGCTCCTTTTGACTCCTTAACCTTGCCGTTTGCCCCCCTGCTTCATCTTTATATTTAATTTTTTGTCACCAAATCTAGGCAGGCTATAAAGGAAAATAAAAAAATAAAGTTTCAGTGGCTGGGGCAGAACCGGCGAAGTGCTTCATAATTAGAAAACGGCTCATAATTACAGCGTGGTCACAGGCTGTTAGCTCGCTCGCTCAGCTGCCCTGCGTGGGACGGCGGCCTCCTGCGATGTGTGTTTGTGTGTCGGCTTCCCTCTGAGAGGTCAGGCGGAAGTCGAGAAGGATAGCAGATGCGCTGCCCCGTACTGCCGATACACCAGCTGGGCGCTCTGTCAAAATACTATTAGTCACAATCAAGGAAGCGAGAGCACGCGAGAGTCCACGATGGAAACAAACGCCGATATCATGTCGTTGTTTCTTTTATTGAACAAAACCATGGCTGGAAGCAGAGACTCCAGAATGTAGTCTGTACAGCAGGACAACATTATAACGCCACAAGACGGAAAAATGTTGCACAATTAAAACTTTTATTTTGTGCTACCAAGAAAAATGGTGGCTCTACCATAGACTGTATAAAAGATGGACGTAGCAACCGGCCCTGAAAAATGAAGCCAACCCAGAAGTGTCAAAAACCTGCAATATCACTACATCCACTAGCTGCTGGCTCCAAAAAGCCCTGGCTCCCATAGACTTGAATTGGAAAAGAAGTGATCACAGATCACCAAATACTGCATTCCTACAGCTCAGGATTTTTTTGTTATTAGTTTTCGTAGTAAAATCCAGAGATCAGGTGGCCAATCTGAAAGTAAATCAATACTGAATTTTTAAAAAATCGTCAACATTTTGCGGAGCAAGGGGCGTGGCTGGCTTGATTGACAGTCGGCAGCGACCATACAGAC
>NW_007577934.1:660448-661382 GCF_000690725.1 Stegastes partitus | reverse complement strand
TGTTTGTCCCTCTTGTCCCTCTCTTTTCATTACCCTGATTAATTACGCCTTCATCTCGTCTCCACAATCTGTCCTGAGTGTTGAAATAATCTTGTCTCTCTGTCTGCCTTCGTCCTGTTTTGCTTCCTTTCCTCTCCTTGATCTGTTTCATTTCTGTAGATTACTGGATTACATTCTCTGTTTTTGACGTTTACCAGCCGTCTTTTGTTCGTTCATCCACAACTTGCCTGCTGGGTCTTTTTCAGACGGACCTGTGGCACTTCTGCCTTTTTTTAATTTTTTTTCTAAACCTCGCTGAAACCCTTCATGGGCTGCTGCCATGCTCTGTGTTTGCTCGGTGTTTACCCGGGTCGCCTGCCAGATGCAGCCGGCCTCCCCTCAGACGCCGGTTTCTGTTGCTGCCATTTGGCTTCTGCTCGCTCCCGTGATACCGGAGCATGTTAGTGACAATGGCCACAGGAGTGGAAAGTGGACATCTGGTGCACCTGTCCAACAGCACACACTCTGGTATAGCCGAGCGTTCAGGATGTGTGTGTTGGATGATCCGGCGGTCATGCGTGGCGAAGCTCAGCATCACCGAGACCTGACTGCTGGCCCGCCGACCAACTGGCCCGACCATATGGATGGAAACTACAGCCGCCCCTCCTTCCCTTCAGCTCCAGCCTCCCCGCCCCAGAGTTCCTCCTCGCAGTAGCACTCCTGCTGACTCGCTCGTTCTTTTTTTAATGAATCATTGGGTTCACCTGCAACCGAGTGGAAATTCCACCCTCGTCATCCCCCCCGTGTGTCGCGCTGGGTTTTTTATTTCCAGCTCTCTGGTGGAGATTCAGAGGGACGGGCAGCAGTGTGATGCATAGAAACTCTAAGATGTGATTTTAATCATCCCCCTCTTGCTGAAATGTTCCTGTAACATTAGTGAATACAGCTGGGAAAG
>NW_007577934.1:644403-659028 GCF_000690725.1 Stegastes partitus | reverse complement strand
CACTCACATTCACACCTACGGACAATTTAGAATCACCAATTAACCTCAACATGTTTTTGGACTGTGTGGGAGGAAGCCGGAGAACCCGGAGAGAACCCAAGCTGCACGGGGAGAACATGGAGACTCCCGGTGCCCCCACTGGGACGCGAACCGGCGACCTTCTTGCTGCGAGGCAGCAGTGCTACCAACTGCTCCACCTTGCAGCTCTATTTTATTATTTGCATTTTTAATTTGTTTCCACACTTGTCTTCTGTCTGCTGTATCTAAACACAGCCTGCATTTCAGCCACAAAGTCAGAATTTTTGTCTCATGACTTTGTTTTTTTTTACTGAATCTCTTTAAAGCAAATCGTCTACTTTTGGCAAATGTTTAAATCAGATGTGTAGGATACAGTTGTTTTGATTAAATATCACAATTTTGACCTTGGGTGATGAAACAACACATTACAGGATAGTTTTTTGTTTGTTTATTTGTTTTTTTTTAAATCATCAGAAAGTTGAAAATCTGATTCTTTCTGTTTATACGTCTACATGTGGCTCTGATAAATGGTGTTATGGCTGGTTTGGCAGGGTTAATCATTTAATATTCCTTCTTAATCTTTTACTAAACATACCGGTTGTATTTACTTGCATTCTTGTTATTTAGTGTCTCATCGCGGACGTGCATTCTGCAAAACTTAAATGATCCTGAAGAAACGCTCTCTCATCTTGCCTGTACGACTGTGTATGTACAGCAACATGACGTTAAACCTGATTTGATTTTTGCAAAAAAAAACAAAACAAGGTTCCTAGAAATACAAAGCCAACAACTGCGGTCCACAAAATGCATCCTCCTCCACCGCAGACACACTCCTCGTATATTTAGCAGCATGCGCCCAGATGAACTCGATACATAAATATCACAAAAAGCTCTTTTTCTCCATTCAGATCAACTTCTTTTTAAACCTCCTCCCCCCGACGTCGTGCCTCCACCAGACCAGCGATTCCTCTGCCCTCTTTATGACAAAAGTAACAATTAGTGCGAGTCCCAGAGCAGCTTCGGCTTCATACTTTACTATCACATCACCCTGAACCTATTCCCAGGCTGCACACACACTCTCACACTCACACACTCACACAATGCTATTACTGAGGCCAGCCCATAGGAAATAGACTGAGAAGAGAGCTTATTGATTGTCTCTGTGTGAGAGCTGGTTGATTTTCTCTCTCACCTGTATCACCTCTCTCTTCATGTGTGCTGCTTTCTATCTCCCCGCTGCATTACCATCCAAGGCTGCATCTGAGAAGAATCGGTTCAGAAATACAAAAAAAAAAAACTCACTCCGCGTCCATCTGCGGCTTATTTTTCTGCCGAAGTAAACCCTAAAAGATGGAAACTCGCATGCAAATTCACGAGTCATGTTATGGAGTGAAACGATGAGATCAAACCAGCGCTATGACCCGGGTTGCTATCGTTGTTGGCCCGCTTTGAAACCGCAGGAAGAAGGTGAAGCTTGAGGGGAGTAAAAAAAAAAAATCGAAGCCATTAGGCGTCGACACTCGGGCTGTATCTTTTTCACGTGGGCAGAAGCGTTTGAGTCAATTTATTATGTGCCCTTTTGCCGACTAATTCTGTTTCAGCGCTCACTAACACACCTCTGTTTGATTTACAAGAGGCCATTTAATATTCATGCGTGCCCGGGAGACACCGGGACTCCTGGAGATTTATCGATTTTTGTTGCCGGTCTTGTGTCCGTTCTCAAAAACCGTCCGAAACGGTTGTCTTTGGCGGCTCAGTCTCGGTTTTTCATTGTCTCGGCTTCGTCCTCCTGAAACTGCTGCTGATGGTGATGAGGGGTCCTCGTAGATCTCCTGCAGGCGTCGTGCCATATGCCCTGCCTTTTAATGACCTCCTCCTCCTCCTCCTCCTGCTCCGAGGAAGAGATTAGAAACCAAAGAACATCCAATATTTCTGAATGTCACCAGCACTAAATAGCAAAGTCCTTTAAGAGGCCCCCAAAGGAACGTACGTCAACGCGTGAATGTGGGGGAGAAATGATTCATTTGGATTTGCCGCCCTAATGTGTGTGTGTGTGTGAGCTCCGAGGTGAGGCGTGTCGGAGATTGGCTGGTGGTTTGCGGCCTCGGATCCTGCGCCTCTTGTTTGCGCCGGCACCAGACGTAACCTTTTCCATGACGGATCCTTATCCGCCCACACACAGGTACAAACACACACCGGCAACGAGAACTCATCTGCACTATCGCACTCCCCGGGCTTTGTGTGTGTTTAGACATATTTATATATATATATATGTCTGTGGATCGGTGTGCATGTGCGTGTTGAACATTTGTCTTTGGATCTTTGTGTGTAAATGCTGTCTGCTGGCTGTGTGGAGGGGCCGAGGTGAGTGATTGCCTTGTTTCTGTGGGCGGCAAGCTGTGCTGGTTTGCTCTCACTGTAAATTTAGAGGAATTCTTAATGGAACTCCAGAGCTGTCAGACCTTAAAGTGTTGTACCTTTTTTTTTTTTTTTTGCCTTTTCAAAATGATAAGAGCGATGCCCATATCCTCCACACACAACCTTGATCCTTGGAGTTGAGAGGAAGGAGACATCAGCAGACGTGTATACTATATATATATAGTATATAGTGAGGTTATGATGACATGAGAACAAAGGCATGTTTGTGTAGAATCACATGCTGCTTTAACTCGCTCAACTCCCAGCCGTTTCTATGTGGGGTTTTTTTTATTATTATTTTATTTGCTCCTGTCACATTTTTACTTACTGTGGGTCCATTTTTTTACTGCAACATAAAGTCCTGCACCTCTATGGAAACAGAACAACCATGACTAGAAGGAGAGAGAGCTCAAACATGTCTTCTGTGCAGGATGACACCCACATAATGCGATATGTTATAAAGAAGAGAAGAAAATAGAAGTTAATTATTTTTTGGATTATTTAGTTTGCAAAATCTAAAGAATCTGGAATTAACATGTATGAAATTTTTCCAAATACAGGAAAAAACATGTCTAGATCAAATCAGGTTTATTGTCATGTTGCTGTACATGCACAGTAGTACAGGCAAGATGAGAGAGTGTTTCTTCAGGATTATTCAACCAGCAAGTTTTGCAGAATGCACGTCTGGGATAAGACACTAAACGTTCACTCTCGCTGCCTCCTGACAGGGGCGCTGCATCCATGTGCGCCGCCATTCGTTGAACATGGCAAACCTCTTCAGGTCCTGGTAGATCTTCAGGGACACAAAGACACACACGATGCTGCCCAGAGCTAGCTGTCTGTCTGTCTAGAATAATGTCGTCCCCTCCAGCTGTATGTCCGTCTGGGATGCTGTCATGGAGCCATGTTTCTGTTAAAGCAGACACTCAGCAGTCCCTCCACTCTCTGCGGGTTTCTCTCAGCAAACGTAGCTCGTCCAGCTTGTTGTGGAGGGAGCGGACATTGGAGAGTAGGAGGACGGTCCTGCTGGTCTGGAGGGGTTAGCCTTTAGCTTAGCATGGATCCCGGCTCTCTTCCTCCTCCTTTGTTTACGTTTGTATCGTTTGCGCTTCCTTCTCTCTCGGCTAACTGCCGGCGTCGTCTCCAATCGGACTCCATGTTGGTGTAGTTTGTCCACATCACAACCGATCGCCACAGTTCCAGCAAAGTCTCCCGGCTGCAAGTTTTGCAGAATAAACGTCTGGGATAGACAAGACACTCAATATGTCCACTGTCGTTCCCTCCTGAAGTGGGCACTGCGTCTATGCGCGCCGCCATCACCATGGCAACCTACATAATACAGAAACAACACTACTTACATTTTTAATGTGTTTCCATCCTCGTTTCCTCTCTGATTTGAGTACACAACCTGCAGTTCAGCTGAAAATTCCCAGAATTTTTGTCACGTGACTGTTGGAGTCCCTCGAGTCATCACAGTTGTACCAATGAGCACAGAATTTTTTATATTTTACAGAATCTGGTCAGAGCGCGCTGCTTATTTATCACGGATTTGTAACCAGAGCACGTAGAATAATTAAACTTGGATTTGACTAGGGGATCCTGCAATTAGTGGGAAAACAATCCACATGGTAACATAAGTGAGAAGCACTCGAACACATCATTGTACTTCTCTTCTATTCCCTCATCTTTACAAAAAGTGTTTAGTTTTGTCTCATGCTGCAAGAAAATCTCCATCCGATCAAGTTCTGTCTGTCCATTTGTGGCTCCCGATGCTCTTATGTTCATAAAATATGTGAGAAAGTTTCAATTTCGCTGGAATTTTTAGATTCTTTCCAAAAATTCTCCAGAGTTTTCTTTTAATAAGAAAGAAAAGCAGACCGCGGCATAAAGATAGATTTAAACTTTGTACCAGGAGTTAACTGGAGCTCCACCACATGTGGAGTGCGTTTGATTTATTGACCAGTGTCAGATTTCAACCAGTGATGGAGCCACTGCAGCATGAGATGGATGTTTCGAACATGGTCTGGACATACTGTGCGTAATTATATTCCTGTAGAGTGTCGATGGGAGGATTTGCCTTTGAATAAGAGACGACTGTGGATCCATCACTTCTTTAAAAAAATTTAATTCGTGGTGAGAAAGAGTGGCAGCAGAAATGTCCACTGGTTTAGGAATCTGTGCAGCTTTTGCAAAGCGGTATCTCTGAGGCCAGCTGCTGGGTAGATGTATGCATAATACCTTAAAGCTATGATGCTGCTTTAATGCTTTTGAGCAGGTGTGTAAAATATTTGAAGAGTTCAATTGCAAAAACAGAAAACTCCATTTTTGTAGATTTTCAGAAAACTTATTTTTTTGTTGTTTGCTTCAGATAATAGCAAACGGAAGCTGAGTGGATTTGACTCAGTAGAAATGACAAAAATAGAGATAACTTAAGTTTGATATTGTCTCAGGTAGACGATGAACTCTTCATTTGCAGTTTTGGGATCTTTGTAGCTGTTACGGACACCTCAAAACTGCATTCTAAGTCCACGATAACAGGTGTTGTAGAAATCCTCTGCTCAGTTTAATATCGATGCCTCGAGTTTTCTCTCGATAAATTATCTTTTTCTGGTAGGTTTCTCCCAGCTTTTCTTGCACAGAAGCCTCCTCTTAAGAAGGAGAAGCAGCCTTTTATCGTCACAAACACATTACAGCATTGTGAAAGGCTGTTTTTTTTTCCCCACATATCCCCGTTGGGTCATGGGTGCAGGGTCAGCGATGGAGCAAGAAGCGCTAAGGGCCTTGCTCAAGGGCCCAACAATGGCAGCATTGTGGTTTGATCCTCTGACCTTCTGATCCGTAGCCTAGAGACTTAACCGCTGAGCCACCAGCCCAAGCAATCTACCAGCAGACGGGTTATTGTTGAGTTGATCCACAGACTGTTGGTGTGCATGCTGTTCTCCATGGCGCTCTGCTAGTCGGCGAATGGTTTCTGCTCATAGCATACATTGGGTGCACAGATCAGCAGTCGACAACCACCAAGACTCCATCTCAGCGCCATAGAATTGGGTCTGTAACCATTTGGGGCCACTCAGAACAGACTTCTATTCATAGAAACATTCCTTCCCCACATCAAGTTAGGAAACCAGTCAGATATTTACAGCAAAAAAGACAATTTAAAGTCCACTTGGAGACGCCTCTTTGGTCCCAGAAGAACCAGTGAGGTCTCAAAGTGACAGTTCAGAGTCTCCACAGATCTCTTCGGGACAAAGGAGTCGCCTCCTGCTTAAACTTAGAACTTCATACATAACAATGAACTGCATGGTTAAACCCAAAGTTTTAAAAAAATCTGACTTAAATCACTGGAAGTATAAGTATATATGATAACATTACTATTATTATTACCCAAAGTACACCGTTTTAAAGCATGTTAAAGTCATTTCATATTCATATTACTTCAGGAACTGCACGAGATAAGTGCGTCATGTTTGAGCTTGGCATCAGAACCTCAGATCTTCATCGTTAGAGACACTTCGAGATGACATTTGTATGTAAAAATCTGCTTGGAATCCGATTTCAAACCACCCTTCAATGTGGTTTGGGTCCAATTTGCAAAATTCCCATTACCTATGTTGGGTTTTTCTGTTCAGACTTCGTAAAACGAGCCTGGAAACTATCAATACGCCAAAGAATTAGTTCAAATTAAACCTGCAAAGCCAAAAAAAATCGAAGTTTTGGCTTATTCTGCTTATTATTAGTAATCTAAGACAGCTCGCGCCAACATCTGTCCAAGGATTTGAACCAGCAATCTTTGGATCATCAGCTCGGCTAAATGAAGCTCTGATATATAAAAGGGCCCCACACTTCTAAAAAATGTTCCCTCATTTGGTTGTTTTGAAGGTGATGCTACCCTAAAATCTTGCTTAGTTTTACAGCCAGGTTGAGATCCGTTGAGCGTGAAGGAAACAGCACAAGATTCGCCTCATTCTCATTCTCGCTACGCCATCCGTTGACCTCTCCGGCCCCCGAGCAGAAAGCATCTGCATTCACGGTTCCTCCACTCAATTATTCCGCTCTTTTGTTGCTGTTATTCCGTCTATAAAGATGATAATTCTGAGAGGGAGCGAGTGATGAAGGTGGGACGGAACGGGCCAGCAGATCGGTTTTTGATAGTGTTCGTGGAGCAGGAAGGCGACGGCCAAGATGGATATTTGATTGGCTAATGCGTCGAGGCATTTTGCGGCAGAGGGCATCCAGTTCTGGGCCTCTTTTTTTTTTTCCGCTCTCGTTTTCTCTCAGCCTTGACGGAACAAGACCACCCATCGGGGACGTCTCTGATCAATGCAGTCATTATCCTTGCTGCACACGGACGCGGGGGGACAAATGAGATGTGCTATGACGAGGTCAGAGCGGCAGCAAATGTAAATGTGTCCGGTGAAATATGCTGGCGGACGTCGCACCATTAGCCGGGCTGCGGAGCGAGCCGACTCTCTGGCCTCAGGTGCAATAACAAGTGGAGGTTTCTTCCTCGTGTGTCTTCTTCTTTTTTTCACTCCTGGACAAAGCGCTCGTAATCCTCGCCGACAGATGCCGCGTGTACCATGCTACTCGTGCTCCTCTGCGCCATATGCGATTTTAATCTGCATTCGCGTGCGCCCATCTGTACCTATGCAGCAGCGTGCCGAGGCTCGGGTCCCGGTGGAGAAGCAGCAGCAGCAGCAGCAGCAGCAGTAGCAGCGATCAGCGCGAAGCCAGTGTAATGTTTCCTGTCTGTTAGCTCTGCACCACCTGTACGCGCACCAGTGTTTGCCGACCCAACATGTCTGTTTGCAGTCTCGTAATGGCCTCACCCGACGGCGCCACTCTGGGCTTTTCCTGGACTTGAACAGCAACGCGAGGTGGAGGAGGAGGAGGAGAAAAAAAAGAAGCTGTTGTTGTGGTGGCGGAGAGGGAAGAATTAAATAAGCATGAGAGGATGAAAGAAATGGACTGGAGGTGCAGAGAGGATCCTGATGGGGGCACTGGAGGACCTGCTATGGTTTAATTTCCCCAGAGTGCTTCGGCGACTGGAAGCAGAGGACGCGGCACCGGCTCGCGAAAGATCTATTTGCCGGAGCACCGTGGGATGAGTGAGTTTATGGGAAATCCAAATTAAATCTAAAACCTGTTTTCCTTACATTCTACGGGGGAGGGCGGGTTGCAGTCTTATGAACAGCTAAGGAGGGCCTTGAATGCGGCCGACGGCGCCCGGCGTGGATCTCTCCTCTGAGACGCACAATTTTGCTGTCAGAAATAATGACCACCTGGAGAAGGATGCAGTGTAAAGATAGACTCAGCAGATAAGAGACGGAGGGCTTAGTGGAGGTTTGACAATGCAAACATGTGCACATATCTCCCTGAATTTGGAGAATGTCCAGAAGAATCCAATCTTGCCCTCTTTGCAGCAGGATAGATGGCTGTGAAGCGACCACGATGGCGGCAGGTCGGCCCACTAAGCCAATATTGGACCGTTAGAGGATGAAGCCGGTGCAGAAATCGTCGCCATAGTTCCAGGAACACAGCTGGAATGGACACATCACCCCGTTGGCTTCAAACTAAACAGTTTGGTGATGTTCAGTGCTGCACCAGAAACAGAATTTTATGATTTGAATCGGGTTCAGCGGGACACAAAGACGAATCAGATGGGGGTCATTACATCTCAGATCACCAGGGGCCTTCTGTTCGGCCATCTCTGATTTGCTTGAAGCTTTTTTTATCATAAACTATGAAAGTGTTTGATACATTTTAAACATTCAGAGAAAATGTTTTTTTTTTAAGTGTTTTGCACATTGAAATTTGGGGTTGTTTGAACGACAAAGTTTCTTTTCTCTTTGGAAACTTTTGATCTGTTGGGTTTCTCTGTATAATTTTGTAATGCCTTCATCTAACCTTGAATTAGCGCGATTGGTAACTCTGGTGAAATATTTCAAGCTTTTTATTTGTTTTAAATGTAATGTTTATGGCTCGTAGCTGTGAAAATCAGGATCTATTCTAAGATTAATAATAAAGGGATTCACAATGGGCTGCAAGGTGGCTCTGTGGTTAGCACTGTTGCCTCGCAGCAAGAAGGTCGTCGGTTCACATCCCAGTGAGGACACCCGGGATCTTTCTGCGTGGAGTCTCCATGTTCTCCCCGTGCAGCGTGGGTTCTCTCCAGGTTCTCCAGCTTCCTCCTACAGTCCAAAAACATGCTGAGGTTAAACGGTGATTCTAAATTGTCCGTAGGTGTGAATGTGAGTGTGCTTGGTTGTCTGTCTCTAAGTGTAGCCCTGTGATAGACTGGTGACCTGTCCAGGGTGTCCCCTGCCTTCACCCTGAGTCAGCTGAGATAGACTCCAGCCCCCCATGACCCTTGTGAGGATTAAGAGATGGATGGATGGAAATTTAAAATACAGGAATGTCCAACTTGAAGGCCCGTGCAAATGATTCACCTCGTTTTCATCCTCATTACATCAAATTTCCATCAGTTCACGACCACCAAAAGGAAAGGTTTCACAAAAGGAATCTGAATCACATCCAGACCATTTCATCACTTTTTGTATGTACTATTGTACGAGTGCGTCACCCTCGTCAACCTACATTAGGACATTTCACCACATCTTTGAGTGCAGCCGTTCATCATCATAAACACTTTTGCTGTGTTTACGTTAAAGCAATTTGCGGCTCAAGCCAGTTTGTTTCAGAAGTATTGCTGCTGTTGCTTTCTCACATTTTACTCACCAGAAAATATGCCTCAGATTGCATTCGAGTATTTCACATGTGTTAACTGCCGTGACTGCGCGCTAAGTTCTGATTACCACTAAGTACAGGTGACCTACAGCATAAACTGCACCTGAATGCCTGCTGCGGGTGAACAGAACCAGCACCGAAGCTGCTCCGCCTTCTGCTTATTTGTCAGCACACGTTGGGTTAATAAGCGACCTGTGATCGTCTCCGGTAATTTCCTCGATACCTGGAGAGGCAGGAGCCTGATTGTACCTATAATTTTCGAGCCATTACTGCAACATGCACTAATGTTTTTCATCTCCAGAGACATTTTCCCGCATTTTTTCCCTCAGCAATGCATCGCTCTTTCTTTGTCACGTTTCTGATATGTCATTAAAAACCCTGGCCTCATTTGCATCGTGTTAATATACTCTGAACCTGCCCTTTTTCTGGTGTTTTGGGTCAACGTTGCTTTAGAAACACATTCTACCTGCTTCCATTAGGCCTGAATAGACAATCCAGGTGAGCCTGAGAATGCACTATATGCAGATTTGCAACGAGTGGATAAGTTTACTGACCTACAAATGTCAGTGTATGAATACAGCTGTACAATATGTGACCGTGTTGTCTGAATGAGACGAGCAGTCGTGTCTCAAAATGAGCCTGAGTGCAGCATCAAGACACAACTTCACAACATTTCCTCACAATAAGGGATTTAAATCTTCTCTCCAAATCATCAAATATAATCAAATGAACAAACAAAAGTTACGACAAAAAATCACAAAAAATAGTATTAATGTACAGAACTCTAAATATTCTAATTTGCACATCAAAAATCTGTGTTTTAGAAATGTGAAGCAGTACTTTGTAATATTGGACCATAAAATTATACTACTTTCACTTTATTTACATCAGCAAGAAAAACATTATTTTAAAGATATTTTTTGGGTTATTTAAAAAGAAAATTATTTACTTTAACAATACAGATAAAATCTGGAGAATACCATTTTCCAATTCTTAAATTACAGATAATATCCAGTAAAACTGCAGAGAAAAGCATTAATTTACTTGTTGACTGTAACTAAACAAAACTGTAAATAATGTCCTAATCAAAGAAACTGTGTTTAACCATTTATACATATATATTTTTATTTAACCAGGTGAATCCCATTGAGATTGACATCTCTTTTGCAAGGGAGCCCTAAACCAAGAGGGCAGCAACAAGGGTTACAACAATACAACACAAAAACTATAATAAACAATATATAATCACTACAAGGCATAAATACATGAAATAAATACAATACATATATAAAATTTACTGTACTTGGTAAATATTTTTTAACATTTACTTTATATATTTTGCTTGTTTTGTTAAATTGCAGATAGCAACTAAAATCCTGTGAAAGTATTCATTTATACATCCATCCAAAAAAACAAAACAAAAAAAACAGGCCACAACTTTAACTGTACACGTCAAAAATCTATATTTTTATAAACGGCAGTTTGTTCTTTTACATTCCGTCACCATATGTTGTTTTAAACTCTATTTAAATCAGCAATAAATAAATAAAAATGTACAGATTTTTTTTTGCCTTTCTTTGAAAGAAAAATACAAATATAAAGGATTGAAAAAATGAATTATTTTACATTTTCTGTTTTACTAAATTACAGATAATATCTGGTCAAATCACTGAAAAAAATTATTATTATTATTTATTATAATAAATAAAACAGGCAAAACTCTACATAATGTCTACATAAATAAAAAATGTTTTAAAAAAATCTGTATTCTGACCAATAGTACCTAAATATGTGACTGTAAAATTCCACAGTTTCAGTGTATTTAACTTTAATAATCTCAGGGATATTTGCCTTAGAGCTTTACAGTTTCTGAATGTATTCCACCGCCCGTCGTTCTTCCGTGTGGGTTTCACCACCTATTCACATTTCCTTGGTGAGTTTGTTCAGTTATGACAACTTAGTTTCTCTCACTTTCGAAGATAGACGTGTTTCAATATTCTGGATGATCGCACTACAGAATGCCTCTTCCTTCCTTCCCCTCGGTAAAAGCCCTTCTTCTCCATTTCCATGTGTCGCTGGGTCGGACAGAGACGGCTGGTTGCACAGTAAAGTAGGACGCCCTATGGTCCTGTCACTGCGGGTAAATCAGAAGGTCTCAGTATCTGTTCTCACCCACAGCACATCTTTGCACCGACATATTGGCCTGTTTTTTCCCTCCCAGACGGCGCTGAGATAAGATGTCTACCCCCAGGGAGAAGGCTGCACTCAAAACGCTCGTCGCCCCCCTCCAATGTCAGCCCGAGCCCTCTTAGGAGGTGATAGTTTTTGTTTGTCCGTGTCCTGCTGCGTTCTCCCCCCGAAGCGGAGCTGACACCCAGGCAACGCGCCTCAATCATCCACAGTCATAAACAGAAAACAAGTCCGTGGCGTCAAATGGATGAAGCGGGAGGAAGGAGGAGGAAGCGACTTAAACAAAATACACCTCGGGGGGTTTTTTAGACTCGGGTCGTAAGGGCGAATGGAGGCTTGCAGAGACGAGCTATCAGTTAGAATTTTCTGGAGGGCAGACTGCCTTACAGCGCCAATCATTTCAGTCACACCGGCTGAGGTGCATTAATATTGGATTGTGCGGGATCTTTCCTCGACACAGACTCCGAGAAGGAAGAAGCACCTCTGTCCTGTGCTGCGAGAAGCCTGAACACTGTAAAAACCAGCAAGCGCCATGTTGAAGGGAAGGTCGCAGAGACACAAGAACAGCGACTTCGACATGAGAGCTCTGAAAACTCCCGAAAATTAGGTTTCAGGCGTTAAACATCTCTCTGTCGCGCTGAATATTCATTAGCGACTAAAAACAACGAAGGTCAAAGTTTGGGAAATCATCTTTAGTTATTTGTTAAAGGCAATTATGGAGGCAGCCGATGGTGCAGCGAATAAAAAAACAACAACTAATTGTTCCTGCGTGACTGAGCTGAAGCTTATGTAAAAAAACAAATGTGCATAAATTAAACAAATCTATTTGACACTTGAGATTAATCTTTCAGCACATTCTGTAACTTTGAAATTAAATCACATCTGAGTATGTTTTCCAGCACCTCAGGCTAAAAAATAAAAAAAGTCGAGTCATTTTTTTAGCTGCTTTGGAAACAATTATGCGATTTTGCTTTAATTTCTAATCACAGGTTTATCAGTCAGTCTTCTCTGTGTCAAAAGAAACAATTCAGGAACAAAAAAACAGCCTAAAATAAGCAATATTCACCACTTTAGGCTTTTTGAAATGTATTAGCGAGACGCCACGATTATTCAAAATGGTGCCTGAATGCACAGTGACAACACTAACAAGCTGATGTTACGCAGATGTAGGTTAGCAAACGTCACCGTGACGCCATCTAATGGTTTGTCAGCTGCAGTTTTAACTCCTTGAATTTGGCTGTAATCTCTTTTGAAACCAGATGCAACAATCCGGCTTTATCATGTGTTTTCCTCTAAATGGCACCATAATTTGCAGAATGAACATGGTGCTGTATTCAAAAAGTCTTGGAACGAGCAATTAAGACCGTAAACTCATTAGGAAGATGTTTACAGGAGTAATAGATCACGACAGAAGTAGGGTCATTATCTCATAGACTTCCATAGAGTCTGAATTAGAGGAGTCGCCCTCTGCTGGCTGTTAGAAAGAATGCAGGTCTAAGGCAGTTTTGTGTCGGCTTCACTTTTCAGACCCAGAAATTACATCAGTCTTTTGTTTAAAGTCTACTATATGCTACAAAGACAAAGATGTACATTTTTGCGGTGTACTTTGTAGTGTATAATATTCTACAAGTACAGAACTTCTCCATTTCTAAACACAAGAATGAATATTTCCTTTGGTAGGAGTAAGGTAGATTTTGAAAGCAAAAGATCGAAGAAAAAAAACCTTTCCTGCTGAAACGTTTATGTTTTGATTTGTTTAAATCGTGACAAAAGGCAGCCCTGCTATTATATTCAGTGGATTATTAAGTTCAATGGCAGCGTTAGCCTCCCTGCATGCAAATGTTTCACCAAACAATTCCCCCATTTCTATTTTGATGATACCATTGCTGCGTTCTACATACAATATGAGAATGACTTGTGTGCTGCAGAATGGTCCGGCACCTCCAGGTTAAGGAGGGTCTATTGTGACACCCAATCGTTGTACCCCCAAACATAAAAGACCTTTTTCTCCCTTTTTGTTAGAAGTCTTCCAACAAAAACAACTAAAGTCCTCCTGCATCCTCCAGCTTTAAGGGGAGAACGTTGCAGAAGATTGCATCAATGGCTGAATCTCTCAAATGTGCTGCCGTCTGCTCCGTTCATTTCAACAGAAGCGTTTCTTTGCTCTGAATGCCGAATGAAGGTTTTGCATTGTTCAATAGATTCTCAAACACGGACGTCTAAAAGCAGCTATGACTAATAATTTGTTTGTGTGCTTTCTCCCCGTGACCAACTGCCCTCTCGTCTGCAGTCACTTAGGCTGCCGTCGAAGCATGCCTCTCATTCTCGCGCAAGAAGAAGCGACTGAAGATGCCTTCTGGCTAATGGAGTCATTTAGGGGAGAATGGTGGATTGTGTACGGTACTTCAGAGCTTCCATGCTGAGGCTTGCTGGAGAGGACTAGACAGCGAGTAACATTACAGGGTGTAATTACTTCAAGCACCATTAGGAACGCAATAACGTCTGCGCTTAGCAGAAAAAGTCCAGTCCGGCATGCTCGCTAAATGTGTTTGTGCTTGTGCGGATCGCTTAATGTGTGTCTGCACAAACAGGTCCTCCTATTCAAGTGATTAGCAAGTAATGAGTAGATTGCTCCAGCAACAGATTCCCTGTTTGCTAACAAAGCGCCAGCTGAGGTAATGACTTGTCACTACAAAGCACTCTGCAGGAGCCTGCTGGCAGAGGCCAAAGAGCCACTGTGGGTTCAGCAGGAAGGACTCTGGACACACTGTGGTTCATCACCCAGCTCCACAGTGAGCACAGAGAGCTGAGGGCTTTGGCCAAAAAAAAAAAAGTTTCTTTTGAAAGTCATTATGTGACAATATGAGCACACGTTGTTGTTTTTTTTCTGCACAAGTTATGTGGATTTGTGGCCACTTTGCATGTGAATATTTGCAAAATGTCGTCACATTCAAGAGGTTTAAATTGTAGTTTTTGAAAACCTTTACCTTTTTGATTTATGGTGCAAAATGTAAACACATCAAATAGCTTAAAATGATTTGTTTTATCCTCCCTACCAACAGTAGTTTCACTATCTAGTTATAAAAAAAAAGTATTTTTCCTTCGAGGATTGTGTTATTTTATCATCATCTTTTTGTTTTCGCGCAGTCTGGCCTTTTTGCATTTGCCTTGTGACAAATAAACCCTCTTGAATCTTTGCTAATTGCTCTATTTTGAAGTAAATATAGGATGCAATCATGCACTGTGTTTGCA
>NW_007577934.1:587103-643851 GCF_000690725.1 Stegastes partitus | reverse complement strand
ACATTTAAGAGACTCAAGAGTGACTTTCTTGTCATTAGAGCCTCCTTCTTACTTCCAACTCTGCCTTTGATATTTTATTCAGTGCATAAATGACCATTCAATCATTTTCACGTGTTTATCTTGCAGGACAGTGTTTAGAAAAGTCATTACTACTGATGGTAGAAGACAAACTTACAGTCATATTGGAATAGATGCCATGAATCTACAAGCTGTTTCTCATCTGCTCTTTTGTAAACGCAGCATTCACTCCAAAACACTTTATCAGACAAAACACTGCCACCGTCAACACGTTGATTTGCTCGTGGTGGTCACTTGAGTGACTGGAAACTCTCATCAGAATCATGCCGAGGCCACATTTTCCTGCACAGCGTTGGTGCAATAACACACAACTGTAGCAGCTGCGTGTCCTAATGCACACAAAACCCAACCCGACAAAAAGGCTCGAGTGCACATTAGGCTAAACATCCCTTAGAAAAGAATGATTTGTGGAGTAAATTACACATGACTGCATTGCTTTGAGCCGATTATCACAATTTGCAAGATTAAAAAGATGCTGGGTGTGTAGCCTGGCTAATTGCTGCATTAATGCTGATTCAAGGGCCCCTCGCTTTGAGTGTTAGCTTTTACTGGAAATTAACATAATGAGGAAAAATGGTTTGCTGTAAAGGTAATAAAAAGAATGACTTCACTTTTGAACTTTTTCTCGCTGCTGCTGCTGAAATGGCAAATACAGTATAGTCATGATAAATTGGCGATAAGTGTTTAAATAATACCTGAGTTGAACCGAAACACAGTGGGCTGCTGGTCGCATCTGTTTAATCAGCAGGAAGTTTTCCACTTCATTACTCACTGTGTTGTTTTTGAAGCCATGTTTGACCATTTATGTAACCTGCTTCAGCTGCGTTTAGTTCCTGATGAAATGAGGAGTGGGTTCAAACAAATAAAATAAAAGGGTCACAGTGGAAGGTGGGGGGGGGGGGTTATTCTCACCTATATCTTCCAATTGATCCATAAAACATTTGTATTTTTCTAACGTAGAAGTTCAATCCTGACACTAGAAACAACAGCTTTGGACCATATTGCGTGATGCAACAGCAGACGGAGTTTACTCAGTTGAGTAAATTTCCATTATTTTCTGCAGATTTAATCAGGTGGAAATACTTTTGCATTGTTACGTGGACAGATATAAAATCACAAAGGGAGCTTTATCCATAGAGTGTATTTAAAAGATGCAGGTCTGAATATGTGAATCCAATGTGGCGGCGACTAAAACCTGCATTCTTTCTCATGGCCAGCAGAGGGCGACTCCTCTGGTTGCACAAAAATTTAGAAAATCATCCTACTTCTCGGTTGATTTATTCCCTCATTACATGTTTTCCTAATGAGTTAATAGTCTCATTTACTAGTTATAAGTCACCTTCAATAAAAAATTATGATAATTTTATAAATTATAGTCCCATTTAGAGGCAAATAGACAATAAAGGAGGGTATACTTTAAGGCGGGGCTACCTTATGACTGACAGTTCTTTACCAATAGGTCTTGTGATTTCCCGGTCAGCTCCACTGCTTGTTCATTAAATTTCCAAAGAGCAAGATGGCGACGACTCAGGGTTTCAAAACTGTGGTCCACGGACCAATAGGTGACGCCAAAGATGCTACATCCGTCTTTTATACCAGTCTACGCCACATCTCCCCACACAAACAAATGTAATAATATATAAAAGAATCAGAAACCTCTGTGCTCCCATAATTGTCAATTGTCAGTCAGTGTGTTACTTCTAAGTTGAATTTTAAGGGATTTTCTTTTGTGTAGAGCAAAAGTTTCGATTTGCAATATTAAAAATACACACGGTGAGAACTCAACACAAGTCAGTCGACCTTTCGTTCCTGAGAATTTCCCCCAGTACTTTGCTTGCCAAACTTTATTTTTAATGACAGTCCTCCTCAGCATGGAGGAAATCAAACTTCTGGTGAGACATTCCACCGTTCTACACCAGGTTATTTTTTCAGCTGCTCTTCGCTGGAAGGGATGTGGTTCACTGCCTTTCTTTTTTCTAAATACTTCAAAGGTGATCGATTGGATTCAAGTCAGGCAACATCCTTGGCCAGGTCGCCGTTTTTACTTTTTTCCTTCTCAGAAACTCTAGTGTGATTTTTTTATTATTTTTTTTTGGCAGTGAGCTTTGGGATCCTTATCATGTTGGAATTTTTCTCCTCTGCCAAGTTTCGGCAGCCTGTGAGTCATCTTGTCAACCAGTATTTTGGTACATCCGCAGACATTCACGGTGCCATTTATAAATGCCGAATGTCTTGTACGTTTTGCACTCATTCAGCCCTGAATCATCACGCTGCCACCTCTGTGCTTCACTCTCAGGGCTATACATTCATCACGTCAAACATGCTGGACCCCATCACCCCAAACCCCAAACAAAAACCCTCTCATGTGCTCTCTGTATTCTTCTCATGCATTTTAGCAAAGTTCTATCTTGCGGTTTAGAGCCAAAGAGCAAGCAAGGGGGTTTATTTCTTGGATGCCGTCCACAGAGGGTCACATTATGCGCTGTCCTTCACACTGTCTGAGCTGTCACCGAAACTGCAATTTATATTAATAGCCTCTGTGCCAAGACTGAAGCACTTGTCCATCTGTTTTTCACAGCTAAATCGTGAAAGTAGTACACCATTTGTGGCGCCGTTGTCAGAGGACAGTCACTGCAGCTCTGATTAGTGGTACCGTGGTTCGTTCTTTGCCTCTCGATTATTGCTGCAATAGTGTTTCCGCTGATTTTTACTGTGTCATTTTCCATCTTTGTGGCTTCACACAATCAGATTTTTCAGTTCAGTTGTGAAGCCATGATGCAGACATGTGGTTAAACACACAAGTTCTGGTGCTTACTGGTCATTTTATTGAAATGTTCATACGTTTGGGCTGACTGAAAATCACAGATGGGCTCAATTTTGTTTCACTGATCACAGGTTTCCTCATTTCTGTCACGGTGAGTTTCTGCCTTGTGGCCTGTAGTTTTAATTTTGCTGCAATATTAGTTTTTAACAATGTGATCAAAGAGCCAGTTAGAAATAATGCAATTCACTGAGAGGTGACACAAATTGAAATTATTCGACATTCAAGTGATTTTGCAAAGAGGACTACCCACCTCTGTTGTGTAGTCCTCGCCACATTTTTCAGTTTCAAGGTCTCACCTCCGGCATGTGTGAGTGCATTAGTGAGGCGAAACGTGCGCGAGTGGGTGAAAGACGGAGAGTGAGAGATAAGAGGCCAGTGGTGGTTCCTGACTGAGAAGATGGACTGTTACGGCCTCATTGATCAAAATCTCTCACGGGGGAGCTCATTCCGATCGATACCGAGAGAAGTGGGCAACAGCACTGCTGCTGTTTAGACCACAGTCCCTGCAATATGCACCTCCTTCTGTCCCTCTGTTTCTCTGTACTTACGCCACTTTTCATACCACCCACCCTAATTCCCCCCTCTGCGTCTCGCGCACAAGCAAATATTTCGACTCTTGTTAGGAAACCTGCCGCGAGAAAACCGATTTTCCAGATTTGCCCGCTGTAATTATCGGTGTCTTGCAGCCTCGGCGGAGGTAAACCTGCCACCTTTACATGACCTCTCCTTTCCCAGGCTGATGCTGTGCATAAGGAAGACGACAAAGGTTGTGGGAGAAAGAAATAAAATGTTGGCAAGGCGCAAAAATCTGTCATATCTACCTCCTGATTGGAAGAACCAGTTGAAAAGGCCAATGGGAATAGACTGGAAGTAGGTTCACAACACCCCTCGTAAAGCCACTGGAGTGAGCGAGTGTGTGGGCACCGGGGGAAGCAAAGATGTGAGACTCTCTGCTGTGTTTGGTGCGACTCTGAATAAGTGTGAAAATTCATGTAGGAGGGGGCGAAGACAGACATGTTGACGCAAGTGTGAATGAGAGTGTCCAGGGGATGCAGCGGCACTGTCGCCCCCTGTTAGAGACCCCAAAGCAACCGGCGAATCCAGGACGCGTCAGAGGGTGTTTTTTATTTTTTCTTCTTCTTCTCCGTGTCACCTTGCGTCTCAGGTGGGATGTGGGAATGAGATAGTGGCTCGCAGTGGGCCGCAGACAAGCAGATGGAGAATAAATCAATAAGGAAGTAGCAAAGCAAGAAAATGAGGGGAGAAAGACAGAAGGAGGGAAAACAATTTGTTCGGCACTGCGGAAAAAAAAGAAAAAAAAAAAGACGGGCTGGAAAATCCCTCTTGTGTTTGTGACATATTGATGCTTTTATTGGTGTAATGCGCAACAATTTCGAGGACTGTCGAACGCACAGTAACATTACAGATTACTCAGTGCTCGCCTAGTAGAGCAAGTTGGACTTCGGAGTCGTAGCGGGAGATAACTTTTAAACGTACGAGGATGAAGCGAACCGAAAGGGACATTGGTGACCTTTACTTTTTCACTTATGGAAAGGAACTGGCGAGAGTACAACCTCTGGCTTTCTGCTCTCCGCTCACAAACTCAACAACCCAGAAATTAACGTTAAATCACACAAAAGCTCAACAAACTTCACTGTCAGAATCTTACAATGACGCAGATTTTTTTGTAATTTCTTGATTAATGACAAATTTGTTCCTTTAAGGGTGAAGTTAGGCAGCTTGTTGGACATTTGAATCCTACTTTATTGGAGAATACTGACAACAAGAGACATATCGTGGCTGAAGTTTTGTTAGAAGGCTGCACTTAAATGTTTTGAACATATTTTTTCCGGGATGTTTAAAGGTGCACCAGTTTTTTGCCCAGTAGGGGGCAGTAGTTGACGGTTTTATCGCAAAACTAGCATTTTATGACTGATAAAGCTGATTGTCTATCTACCAGCTGACGATGAGCAGCATCACCACAAGTCCAACTCTCCTTTTTGCTCCGTTTTGGTCTCCACCAACTCCAGAAGTGATTTTCTGACGATTGCAGTTTTAATTCAAAGTGACCACACACCAATTTGACCGATTCTGATCAGTTTACTTGCCACGTAGTCCTGTACAACTAAACAGCATCCTCAGTTATGTATCGAGGGAAGCATATTTTCTGCGGAATCACATGTTTTTGTGAAGTATCGCAACCAGTCATATAATAAATGGGGTTGGATTGGCCAACCTGTTGGCAGAAAAGACCAAACCGAGTAGTTTTGGAGCCTAACCAAACTGAAAACTCATCTTAACTACATCTCTTCATGTGGACTTGGTGGCTCTTGAAGCCTTAAATGATGTTTGTGTTGAAACAAAACTGCATTTCTTTCAAAATGTAAATGAGAATACGATTTAGTTGTACTGGAATGTCATTTCTAGGAAACACGGTTGCTTCATGCGGCCTCATACTGAGCCATTAAAGAAACTGTCTAGTGTCACGTTGCTGCCAAATTAAGGGATTCGGTGGCTTTAAAGCTTGACAGATGTCATATTTCATCCTCTGCTACATGACTATTGTTCTTTATCCAACTGTTTTGAGCTCTTATACTGTGTGAAAGTAAAACACTAAATTACTAGATTATCCCTCACCACTTTCCACATAATAATCTTCTTAAGTTGTGTAATATTTAGGATTTAATATACTTTTATGTCTTGTTCTTCACTAATTATCTATGTCAAGTGAGTAGTTTTGACATTTTTTTGTGCTGTCATAATCTTTGTGCTATTTCACAATTGTTCAGATTTATTTCACGAATATGAACCCAAGCAGAGGTGCTTTGTGACAGTCAGTTGGTATTTGATATTGAGGGCTTTTTATTTTATTATCTGACACTCAAATCTACTTAATCCACCCACTGATGAAGTTCAGTGATCTACCGCAGCATCGTTTACAAGCCGACGATTTGTGGAATAATTTGGCGTCGCTGCGATTACAAGTTTCTGAATGATTACAGAAGAACAAACTCAGATTTCTGTCCTCGCCCACCAGCGCGCCGCCCGTCGACAAAACAGAACCGAGATCCGGAGTCCGTTCGGAACGGGCACAGCTTGAAACACCACTCCGTCTCAGCAGAGACCTTTGATGTCTGATGTTCTTTAATGAAACATCTCGCTCACATCAGAGCATCCTATTAAATTCCACTCATACGGGGAGACGAGGAAGAAGAGTGAGATTGAGAGAGCCGGAGCAGAGGAGTGTTGACCTTTGTGTGCATGTGTGGGAGTGTGTGTCTGCGAGGAGGAAGAAGAAGAAAAAAAAAAAAGAGGGGGATGAAACATCATTGGCGTCAAGCAAACCGTGAAGATCAAGTAAAGGACGGAGGGAGAAAAAAAAATCACACTTCAAAAGCACTTTATTAAGGATTTTTCATGAAATACATCTACTTACATCACAGCTTATTTATGTACAGTGGCGAGTCAAGTGTTGAGAGCACAAGATCTGAAATTGAAAGTAATTTCTGCTTCCAGTTATACCCCATGGTGTTCGCTAATTGTGTGATTTTAGGTTCCACAAACTGCACAGATGAAAGCGAGGCGGCTAATGCTCGCTAATAGCTAGGCTGGTAATAATGTGGACGCGGCACAGAGTATATGGGAGACAGTGTTGAAGCAGCATGTATTAAAAAAAAAAATCATTTTAACCCTCTGAACCTCAACAAGACAAACAAAAAATCTGCTAACTGACTGAATGAATTTTCAACTGTCAGAAACTATCTTGTGTGAGTTCTGTGAGGAAACTGAACTCAAGCTTAAAAATTGGGATATTTGATCAAAATCCTTTAATTCTCACCAAAAATAATTACTGAGATGGTGTACAAAAAATAAATAAAACAAAAAAATTCTGCACATTTCAGTGAAACTTTGAAGTGTTTAGTGACTCAGCTGGTACCAACAGTCACGTTACAAAAATTCAGGGACTTCTCAGCTTAACTGGGCTGAACTGCAAGCAGTGTACAGAAGAAAAATTAAAATGTAAGTTGGAAAAGTTTCTATAATATGCAGAATCACCATCTTTTTTTAATTAATAGTATTTGTAACACCACTGGAAAAAATCGTGTACACATAGAATCATTTCTGTTTTCAATTTTTTGTAAATATTTGAAGAAATTCTATATTTTTAAAATAATTTACGGCCTTATAATTATCCAGCTATGGTTGTGCCTTTATCTTGCAGTGAAAACACTCCAGGTCTTGTTGGGGTTCAGAGGGTTAATTGGAATCAATGCTATCAAGCTAAGCTAACAACCTCAGCTTTTTTTAAGTGGAAGTCACAGGCGGACGGTTAGCTTGCAAAGCACGTTTGCCTCCTTCAGCTCCAATTTCATCTTTTTTTTAATCTTTTCTCAGAGAGGATTTCAGCTCTAATGGATTGTCATAAATAACTATAAAATCATGCTCTAAGTGCAAAAGTGAACACCGAAAGACGAAACACAGACATCCAGCGTCGGTATTAACAGAGATTCAAAGCATAGAGCCGACTTTAAAAACGACGGAGGGAGAACAGCGTAACTCGTGTGGTTGCTTCTCTATAGGTAGTTGTGGTGCAAGTGTTTTGGCTGCGGTGAGAGAACATCTGCAAAACGGCAGTCATGAGGCTAATTGTGATGGAGCTAACTCATCACATTGGCACCTGCACACACACACACACACACACACACACACACACGCTCTCTCTCCGGTGATTGCACATCCCTAAATGGATTGTGGAAAACACACATAAACACAAACTTATCCTATCATGCGTGCGGTTTAATACAGTTATCTCCCTACTGGAGCAGCAAAAAAAAATAAGTGTTCCTGCTCCAAGTGACATCAAGACCAGCTTGACCTACGACTAAAATCAGCTAAATGAGGCTAATTTCAGAGCTGAGTAATAGATTATCTCTAATAACGTTAACAATGCATAATTCGGCCAAATCCCAGGCCATGATTAAACTGTCTGTAGTTTTTTTTTTTTCAGCCGGGGAGGAGCACAGCTCGGAGCCACAGGTGCAGCGCAGCAGTGCTGAGACACACCAAATCACTTAGCAACCACTTTGCCTTATCACCCAGCAGCCACCGGGGTCCTGTTAGTGTATTAGCAGGGTATTCAGCTCTTTTCATTAGTGCCCCTGGCTCATATCTGCTTTCACCTGGGTCACAGATGAAATTATTTTTTCTCCCAAAAAAGGGAAGATCAGATTGCATCTGGGGTTGTTTCTTTTTTTTCTCTTCTTCTTCTTTTTAGCCATGGCCCTTTAAGTCATTTCAGTTTATCAGTGTACTTCACAGGCTTTTTTCTTTTTTTTCCTTCATCACTCTCACAGAGCTGTGGCGGTCGCCGCGTAGGGAGAAATCCTATTTACGTTCTCCTTCATGGCAGGATAAAAACTTCCAGTGATCGCCGGGGACTGAGTCCAGCTCCGTTTCATCGGGCCGCTTAAGATCCTCAGAGCTTAAACATCTTTATTTAACAAAAAGTCCACACAAAAAAAACTGGACAGTCGCACCTATAGCCGTAGTTTATCATATCTCAGCTTACTTTAAGGTCCATGAGGAAGTTTTGCACCTAAAAGGAAGCCAGATGGGTGATTTATGAGTTCTTCTGTAACATGCAATGTAACGTTCCTGTAGATTTAAGGGCTTTATTCCATCCCTACCGGTGCACAGATCGGACTTCTGCAAGCTTCATTTAGACAACAACGCCCAGAGGAGGCGGCCGGACGCCAGCGTTTGGGATTTAAAATGATACGGTGCTTGCATTTTTCCCAGAAAAACTTCTCCAAGTGCAACTTTGTGTTTTTGTTTTGTAGCAGCTGAAATGTGTCCCGTCCAGCTTTCAGACTAGTTGGTGCTTTGCTCCAGGGGCCACAGTGTACAAGGGTCTTCAAACACAAACTGCTGCTGCTGCTGCTCCTCGATACCGCGGGCAAACAGCCTGATCAACTGGCACTGGACACTGCAGGGGGAAACACACACACACACACACACACACATACACACACACACACACACAGAGACAACGCATCATTTAGCCTGAATAACAAACCATCAACTTAATGACTATGCTCATTTCTGTGAGACTTTACTGTCCATGTGGCAGATGTAAAAGCAATGGAACGGCACCCCTGTGTGCAGACTTGATGCTGAAACTTGAAAGTGGCGGTCTTGGTGGTGTCTAAAATTAAAGACCTTCTAAAGGGCCGACTGCAGCAGATGTGATAATACAGATGGATGAATGTATATAAACAGAGAAAAAGGGGGCAGTAAACGGGTAAGGTGGCTATTATGATACAGACTCCCTGTGCCTTTGTCTGCAAAATGACACCACCGACACTTAAAAGTACCTCCCATATGACGCAAAGACGCTAAACAACTTTGAAAGTAGGGAAGCATTTTGTTCAACTTATAGCTGCGTGCCGTTTTCAGATGTTCGCTCTAATCATTGCCTTGAGTTTCAATTTTTTTCCAGACGTGCAGTTTTCACTTCTCACTCTTCCGTTCCGACTTTCTTTTCCGTTTCGCCCGGGCTATTACCATTAATTATCCCAGCGGCCCTCTGGCTGGCTCACTCCAAGAACGATTAGCGGCGAGGAAGAGGCAATAAAAGGACGGACTTCTGCTTTAATTAAAGGGGAGTAGCCTTTTAACATGTGGAGGGACGTTAAATTAGCAACATTACAGCGCCATGCATCATTGGCAAAGTACAATGGAGCATGAAATAAATGATGCGTCAAGCCGTGCCACACCGGCTGTATAGAGATCTGATAGTGGGGGAAAGCTGAAGTGTGGACAGGGCCAGAATAATGAGGGGTGTTGGGTGGGGGGGGATAATTCCACAGAGTTGCCAAGATTGTACAGCAGGGAGCAGTGAAAGATTCTCCTGACCACAGACGAGCAAGCGCTAATGGCACTGCTGCTCTCATTTCTGTCTGGCTACATCGGAGAACTTCTTTATTACCGGCTAACACCAAGCGTCAACATGGCTTAGTTTTCCTTGACTGTTCATATACTGAACTTTTTGCACGTAGTTGCTGCAGATAATCAAATTCTTTACCTTCCTTTTCCTGCTTCCAAACTGGCTGTAACCCAAAAACCTTCAGTTGGGTTGAAAAAACATGGTATTGTTAAAAATGAATTGCCAAAAATACACCATTTAATGCCAAAACAGAAGGAACTGTGGGGTTTTCATCTTCCCAATGGTCCTTGAAGTACTCATGGAGTTCCACTGGGGGAAAAAAAATCCATCTATCCAATACTGTAGAACCACAAATCTAAATCTCATCCTAGCAGAACTGCCGATATCCGCACCAAAGTTCACGCCAGTTCACTCAGTAGCTTTTCAGATATTTCAGCGTCGATCCAGGCGGTGGCTTAAAGTTGTATGTGTGAGTTTTCCTCCGGCGCGCTGTGAATACAGAGCTGTCAGGCGCACAGAACAAGATCTGTTTCTACTTAGGCTTTAAGACATGATACTCAGGAACATTTGAGGCAATTTAAGCTAAGATTACAGCCTAATACCCGAAAGGAAAGTCCTTTTTCCGTGAATATCCGGACCACGCTGATGCAATAGGTATGAGCTCCGCGGGCGTCTCCGATGCTTCTTCCATTATACTGCTTCCACAATATTATGTGCGTCGATTCAAAGCCATTTTCCAGTTCTAATCTATGCTCAGAGCAATCCTGCCTGCCTGTCTGAAGGTTCATTTTTCGATGCGGGGCTTCATAAAATCGGAAGAATTATTGAACTGTGCCAATCTGGAGCCGGAAAGCATTAAAAAGTCATACACTGTATATGGGCGGAACATTCATCATGACTGGTAAATAACAACACATTTGAGTTGTTGAGATGTTTCTTCTGCGCCTCAGTTCGACTATTCTTGAGCAACTTTCTCACTGCATACCCAACAAAACCTGCGTCAACAAGCCCTACGCTGGATTCACAGGTGGTTCCTTCCTACCTGACTTGAATGGCGGCGTGAGGCAGGATCTCCCCGTCACAGGTCCAGCTGCTGTGGGCGGCGCTGTAGCTGCAGGTTGTCTGGGCGGAACATATGGGGCTGAAGGCTTTCTTCTGCACAGGCTCGCTCAGGTCTTCCAGAGAAAGCAGCTCGTGGTGTCGCGGCTGGAAACGAAACTTCCTCACCCGGTGGACCTCCACAAATGAGTGGTCAAACTGAGAGAAGGGAGGCAGAGATGGATGAGAAATGAGATGAAAGAGAGGAGGAGGTGGACGGACGGTCAGATGGATGAAGGAGCAGATGCTCCACAGATGGTGTGAAGGTTAAGATCTTGAATCACTTGTTAGAGCTTCATTTTTTTTATTTTTTTTTAAATGAGCAGGACGGCAGGCTGAGAGGATTATTTCTTTCTTTTTTTGTGCTCCACAAAATTAATTGTATTTTGGAATAAAGTGCTCTTTAGAGTTGAATGCAAGTGGTGTTTTTTTTTATGGCTATCATATTGCCCGTGTTTCCACAAGGGTGCTTTCATCAGAGGGTTACGAGGAATCGCATAGAAGTGATAAAAGCACACGGCTGAAGATGTAAGCCAACCTTTAGGAAAATTAAAGATTTTACTGCCTCAGAATGAAACGCCACTATTTAAAAAAATTACAGAGCCAGGTCAAACCAAGGTAACGCACATTAAATGCTAAAGGGTGTTGCTTATTTTGGAGTTTTTAATACTGAAAAATAATCACTTGGATGCTTCACTGTGCGATTTTCCTCTCATTTCTTCATTTCGAACTCAAAACCAAGGGTTCATTACAAAAGATGCATCACACATATTTGGTAGATACGTTTATTAGAAGTCGCATAGTAAACAGTTTGGCATTTAAAAGCCTCAAATTGAACTTAAACCATTCAATTTTGCACAAAAATGGCACAGAAAATGGATAGAGTGCCATATTTCTCTCAAAAATGATGATTATTACGGCGTTAAAATGATTCTTCACATGCAATATTTTTCAAAGTTTACAGTCTCCTGGTGGGGAAGGTAAAAAGTTAATTCCTCTTAATGTGTTTTTATGGAATCCTGCTGGTTTTATAATGAAAAAACAAAACTACAGTGAAGGGTTGTTCTTTTCTTCTTTTTTTTTTCCCGCGCTGGTGAAAAAGAAAAACTGAGAACAGATGCAAAAGAGAGGAGGTCAGATAACATGGAGATGCATAAAAACTGAGCATCGGAGGAGAAGAAGAAGAAAGAGATGAAAAGAAATTATTTTGTCAAAATCCCCTTTCATCTCTCTCGGTGTCGCAGAAAGGTTCAGCTCCGTCCGGCGCACTATTTTCTTCGGCTTCACGGGGTGCCACTCTCTCGATTCTCTCCTCTTTCTCTTTGTTCTTTCTTTCTTCCTCTCGCTCTCCTTTTCCCCCCACTCTCTCTTTCTCATCCTGAAAGCGGAGTGACAGCCATTTATTTCACATCAGACCCACTTTATGACTGCAGCCGCTTTGCATTCATGCTGGCCGATCTGCCTAAAAGGCTTTCTGACAAGGCCATGAATACGCTTAGTGGCTTCTCACTCCTTGTTTCTCTTCGCTTGGCTGGACAGTGATGCTGATATTAACCGAACTCTGATGCAAAGTCCCGCTCGCCCTGCTCATACGACCGCTTGTCTACCTTTTCTGTGTTGCAAGTGAAGCAGCAAAGACGGCCCGACGCTGGAGACGCACCATGCTGTGACGACAGGCCGACATTTTTTCGGGAATCTTGCGGGTCATCGGATTCATGTGGGATTCCCGCGAGAAGGGCGAAGTGACTTTCACTTTTCAATGTGTAAATGGGACACGACAAGTAAAAACAAAGTCAGTGGGAGTGGTCAGGAAGGGATTTATAGGTTGGTTTTTATACATAAATGTGCAGTTCGAAAATTAATAAATGCTGTTTTGGCGATAATGCTAGTTGTTTCTTGATGGTTGGTTGGTGTTGACAATACATGTTGCATTCAACAATGCAGTCAGAATCAGAGTAGGTGAGTGCAAGGTTCGATCAAAAAGTTCTGAGACTGAGACCAAAAAATGCTCCTGATCTAAATTTGGCTGCCATCCCTGTCAAAGGAGTCGCCTTGTGCAGCGACACACTGCTCCCGGTGCTCCTGCATCACTTGCAACAGTCCCTGAAAGTCCTGTTACGTAAACTTGTCAAGCAACATCTGCGACTCTTCAAGTTGAATTTCATTTTGGGGAAGAAGAAGAAGAAGTCTGTTGAGTACGTCTGGTGCGCTGTAGCAGCCACATGCCACAGTTTAGGTGACCTGAGCAAAATATTCTCTCTGACACAGGTTACAGTAGAGATTTGCTTTTACTTTCAGACTCTGGGGGTCAAATTCCTCGTGCACAACCGCATGAACGTGGAATAAAACTATGAGCATGCTCCCAGTGCCTCTTCGTCTGATGTGCCTTGTCCAATTTGAGAAACTGTGGGTTCTTAAACTGTAAAAACTGCTGTTTCTTCTGTGGATGGTAGCTGCAGGACCACCTCTCATCACCAGTTATGATCCTCGGCATAAATATTGTCCCGTCCCAGCTGCTGACTGACTCAGAAGGTGACGCTTTCTTTCCTGATCCAGTTTAAGATCCACGGGGCCCAAGAATTTCCTTCGGGATTAATACAATTTTATCTTCGAGAGAAATCGCAAATCTACTAGTGGTCACACACTGAGCTAGGTGTTCACAACTGGTTATAGAAGCTCTGTCAGTGTGAGACATGGATCATTGTCCTTTGCATTGCAGAGATGATCTTCTGTGAATGTCACGTCAACCCTATTCTTAGCATTTAGATATTGGTGCGGCACATTAATCTGCACGTCATGTACAAGGTGGCTGCAAGCATCCAGCAACAAGACACAAGTGGGGGAAAAAAATTATTTTAAAAAGAGTAAAAAAAAGACTTCTATAGGGTTCAAAATGAAGACAGTAGTGTTTATTCATATCCAAACTGCATATGTATTTATAAGAGTAGTGAAATTGACTTCCGTCTTGCAGGAATCCCACAGGATTCCCCAAGAAATGTCAGCCCCTAGACTGGATCAAAGCAGTGAACCAACCCACTGATGCTGCCATCCATTGGTCCCTTTCCAATTTTCCAATTGTGTCTTAAATGGATACAGTCACATCTTGCTTCCGACTCCCAGCGCTGGTATTCTGGGGGAAATCCTCAATTGTCATGAAGTAATTTTTAAGCCCTGAAATGCGGCAGCATCGCCAGGGAAAGTTGGTAATTTGATTTTGCCCATGCACATTTCATTTAGTCATCTGGATGGTGAAATATTTAATTGGGACTGTAGAAACCCAGGGACATGCTTCATGTCACACAGAGCAGCACAATCTTCCCCCAAGCCTCACTAATAGCAACAGCTTCTTTTTTTTATATATATATTTTCTCTGTTGAACTGTTTTGCCTTCACTGTATCCTCTAAAGTTTAAAGCTGCAAATATCCTTCATCTACTGAAATCGTATTACCAAACAATATTCATCCTTGAAGTCCAAATGCTGGAGGCCCGAGTAAAAAGGATGATCTCCGACTTAAACTCACCTCAGTTAGCCATTTCACACCTTCAATACGGCAGCTACTGGAGATGAAATTACTTACAAGATCCCTCTAAATGGGATAAACTTGCAGAGGTCCTTCCTGAGGTAATAATTACTAATCACCAGTCTTCCCCTGGTGATGCTGTCCTGTGAGGGCATTAGTCTGGTATCAGCCTGTTCTCCCGTACAGCATATCCCTGATGCAGCGATTACCGGCGCCTCTCCGGACCAGGGTGGAGGTTATTTATGATACGTGGGAAGGCACAGGGGCTAAGGCATTTGAACTAAAGTGAACCATAGTTAAGAAATAGAGCGGAGTCAGCTAAAGGGAGGTGCTAGCACAGCAAGTGGGCAAACGCTGCCTTCTGCTTCACACACTCTCATTTCATCTGTGCACAGATTGAGAAACTCGTGATGTTGAACGCTACACTCTGCAGTAAAGTGATTGACGGAGGGGGTGGGGGGCCTTTTTGAGAAGGATGAAATTGTCTTAAAAGTTCTGTTAAGTTTTTTTTTTCATTCTTTGAAGAGGAGGTTTCTTTTATCCCTACTGGATCCAAATCACATTAATCTTCCCAGCACACTCCAATTCTGGAATATTTTGCACAGCGTGACTCGTAGACGGCGTTAATTTACACTTTAGGAGAAGGAAGTTAAAACTAATTGGGGTTTGTTCCAGTTTCGGGTTGCTAGAAAGTGCTGCAAAATACCTGGTCGTCTTTGTTGGTGTGTCGGAGGAGGTGTTTGAAGAAGTCCAGGCGGGAACACTTCCTGACCAGGATCAGGTCCGTGGTGCCGTCGGCGAGGTGGGCGGAGGGCGACAGGCCTTTTGGACTCCGAGGACACGCGCAGCTCATACTGGCTGCGTTAATGGCAATGAACTTTCCATGGATAGTGGTCCAGCCACTGCTGCAACCTGGAACACAAGAGAATGACGAAAGCTGCAGTTTACTACACATGACTCAACTAGAGTGGAGTACAATTTAGATTAGAGCAGCTGAGGTCATCTCTGCCCTATATACAAAGTACACAGTAGGGTGAAATTGCTTGTCTTCAGTGCAAGGATGCAAAACATCTTCTAAATCCGTCTCTGGGAAATCTGGAACCACCTGTGTTTGACCTCTAAACTCAGTCAAAAGTTCAAATCCTGCTTCTACCCCAGGATACGAGGGCAAACAACAAGGGATTATCCACAAAATGCAACTTGACTTGCTGTGTTTCCTATCAACACAGAGGAAACGTAGATGTATCCAGAGCATTCAACAGAAAAGGCAGCCAAAGACAGACAGTATTCAAAAAAATTCAATGTCTCAGCTTGGCTGGGCTGATGTGATTTCTCCTCTCGGTTATTATCTGCCCTGGTTTTGAGAAGACTCTCTCAGAGGGAACAGATGTTTCCACAACACACAGTCTCCCCTCCATCACCTTCACCAGGTGGGAGAAGACTGAGGCCTTGGCCTGACACCAGCTCAGTGGGTCTACTGCTCTTTGGATGAGGGGCTCCTTAAGATAGCATCACATCTCCATTACAACATCAGCTGTGGCACTAAATCCTCACATGTGATTGGCCACAAGGCCGCCATGCTGCCAATCAAAACAAAGCTCTGCCGTGAGCTGAGCTGAGCCACTGAGCAGTGGAAAAAAAAGGTCGGGAGCCGGCTCTCACTCGATGGGAGTCGGCTCTTCTGATTCGCATGACACATCACTACTGTCTAGCTTTACTTCTCTAAAGGCAAAAAGCCCAAAAAATATATATTAAAAAAAAAAAATTGGCTTTAGGTTCTGTTCCCAGTATGCATGGTTAAATTGGTTTAATACAACTTGTCGTTTGTGGGTGAGCTGGTGTGCTGAGCTGCAGCGAGCGGTGGAGGGTTAGAAGTGGGTGCTTCAAAGATCTGCAAATTCTAGAGGAGGCAAAGTTGTAAAGTTCAACTGTTTTGGATTTTATCAGTCCATTAAACGGCCATGATTGCCGATCATTACCGTACATATAAACCACCTGGGACCTTCTCCTTCTTCTAGTAGACTCAATAGGCCATTTAATGGAGCCTAGTTAACACCATATGTACTGGCAGTGGAGACATTTACAAAGAGGAACAAAAGTCCACATTAAGTTAGTCAGAAAGAAAGTGGATTTTCACCCAGCAGACATTTCCACCTCCAACCATTATTATAGTACGATTGTCTTAGTTTGACTAATTTTAACACAGTTTTTCCACTTTGTTTACTTGCGTTCTGTATTTGGTTAGGTTTAGGCACCAAAACTACTTGAATAAGTTTAAAAGATGCTTCTAGTTTGGGTTAAACTACAGCCTGACGTAACATTTGTAATTTTACAAAGCTCCATTTGGTACATTTCAAGGGTTCACATTTACAAGCACTTCTGCACGAGGTTGTCAGTGTTATTGGTGTTACTTCCTGTTTATCATAATGGATGAGAGCACACCTCCTGGTTCACTGGAAGATAAAGGAGGTCCCTCTGACTCATATGTACGGAAATGATGCGCAGTAATATCGGCCTTCTAAGGGGCTGATAGTCAGAAATGTCTAAATAGATAAATTTGAAGCACATTTTTAAGGGTTACATAAATGACTTTAAGCTTAATACTGACTGAACTACTCTAAGCTCAACACTAAATCAATTCCTTAACTTGTAGCTCCCAGATGTCAGCATCTGTCCACTTTAAACCTATCAAACCTTGGGCTCGACATCATTTCCAATATTATTCCTCTGGCTGCCAAATCTTGAATTGCATTATAATCACACAATTGAACCACCCTGAAGGGCTCCAAGCTGACGGTTCTGTGTTCTCCAACTACACGAATAACCAACTTACTCTTTTTTTTATTTGAGTACTCTCCAAGTAAAATAGGATAAAATAGCGCTGAACAAGACTTTACAGAAGGCTCCATTCATAACTGTTACCTGTAGCTCTTCATAGAACTGAATGTTAAAAGATTCCTCTTTTGAACGTCTATTTCGGAGCTTTTCTAGTTTACTTTAAGTCTTCTTCTTTCACTGCAACATTCAAAAGCCTCCGTCTGACATTAACACTCGAACAACTGAGCAAATCTCGAGCCGCGGTGAATATCATTTACTGCGATTTCACCGTATTCAACGGCAGCTTTGCCACATTTGCAAATATGCCACATTTGATTTTAGTTTTTCCTTCCAAGCCTTCAGCTACTTACAATTTAGATAAGAGAGATGTACAAAAAAAAAAAACAGAAAACAACCCTGATTCCTTTCAGCTTGCTGTTTGGCTTTTCCAGTAGCGCCGACGTCAGAGCGAAACAAACACTGTGTATCATCAGGAACGTGGTTTTGAAATTATACTGTGCATTCTGCAAGTGCTTTATGAGTCCTGGGGTTAAGTTCCAAGCTTGTCACACAACAGCAGTGATGCTGATGAGGGTCCATTAAGATCCAGATGTCTTGGCAGCAATTCTCAGTGCAGCTTTACCCCGATGATTGAGCCAAGATAGAAACTTTCATGCTGACGTTAAAAGCCGAGTGTTCTTCTTCTTCTTCAAAACGCAATTAAGTTTGGGCAAGGAAGAGTTCACAGTATCTAAGGAGGAAGTCTGATAGATGGAAGACTGATTGGATTAACCTTAAGTTTGCTTTTCACGATTGAGCGCACACGTGGCCTCCGGATCTCCAACGACAGACGTGACGGTTGCACTTCACAAATCAGCGCTCTGTTCCTCGGAGATTAGCGGCTGTTTACTTGTATGGTGGTGTATCAAAGACGCGGTGCTATCACCCACGGGACCGCCGGCGCCTGTCACCGGGGCGATAGTCGCCACGAAAAGAAAAAAAAAAAAAAAAAACGATCACAGACGTCCAAATTAGCATCTGACTGTTTTACGAGCACCTCAGAGGGAAAATTATGTGATCGCAGAAAGCAAAACGATTCATTACCTTTCCCCCTCATTTCGCAAAACAAACTTACAGAGGTGATAGCGCAAACCAATGATAACAAGCCCGCCGAGGCTACATAAAAACAACAATGTTCTAATTGGGGAGGCGGTGATTAAAGCTAAACTTTGGAGTAGAAAAAAAAAACGACAAAAAAAAATCCAACTGTGGACTGTGGATTTGGAGAATGTTTCCAAATGAGTATTTGCTTTTGCAGGAGAGAGCTGGCTCATTTGCAGAGAGGGAGTGTGTCGTGGCTCATTGATTTAGCAGTTGTCTGAGATTTCCCTCACCAGAGAAGACGGGGAAAAAAAACAAAAAACGCTAAACAAACGGCAGCACTGGCGTGAGGCAAACCCCCTGTCAGAGCTGGCAGAGCCAAATTTCTTCCTGATTAGTGGGAGTCTGTCACACGGAATACACAAACAAACAGGTTACGCTTGCTTTCATATTTACACAGGCAAAAAAATATACATACACACACACTCTCTCTCCATAGGAACAGACAGTCTTACATAGCCAAGGCCAAGACTGAAAATCTTGAATTTAACATCACGACACTAATTGGGTAGGAAGAAAAACACACACACGAGAGGCTGTATTTCATCTGCCTCCGGAGGTTTGTGCTGCTGCTGCTGCATCGGTGGCTTGAAAGGACTGTAGATAATAAAGAACGTGTGGTCGGGAGGTGGCGTCGTCCCACTCGAAGGGCCGACAGATTTCGGCTCTCGTGTAATCTCATCAAGCAGGCAGCTGAGGTGGATGCTGAGAGATTTGGAAAATCGATGGGCAAAAAAAAAAAAAAAAAGAGGGCACGACAGGGGAGTTGTGCAGTGTCACTAAAATTAGTTTATATTTTCTCGTCAATAACTCATCAAGAATCTCATCAAAAATTTTGCCATGCTGCGGGGAGAAAAATAACCCCAACACGAAAATGGAGATGGAGCGAGATTTGAGGAGGAGAAGATGACGCTGTTATTTACACTCAGTCCACCTCAGGTACTTAATCTTCCCCCCTCCTTCCACAAGAAAAGCAAAAAAAAAATGGAGAAAAATGCAAATCTCCCCTGTTTCATGTGTGCGACTTCAAGGGGAAGAGACATCCAGCGTGGGATTGTCTCATCTCCTTTTGTTTTTCCTGTCCTTATTCTCAAACTTCACCCTTTAAAAATGCTAATTTTCACACATCTCAGAAGTCTGGAAATGGTTTCAAAACAGACAAGCGAGCAGATAATGAGGTAGAAAAATGAAAAATACACTTTTCCGCGCGATTACGTTGGCATTTTTCGAGTAATAAACCCGGGCTCGTACCTTTAGCAGACTTTTCTTTCTCGTCTGACATCTCGCCGTGCTGGTCGTTTGATGAGGGCTTGTGCTGACAGATGCGGCACCTGAAATATCAACGTAAACTTGTTTTACAATCAAGCCATCAGCGCTGCTGTGACATTCAAGGCTTTAACAAGCTCAAATGATTCATTAGATGGGAATAAATTCAGTTTATCCTAAATTGACTTGTGTTTGGCTATTTAAATATTAGCAGCTTTTGTTGGAAACACTCAGAGACATCTCTTGTAGCACATCACTTTATGGTAAAATAAGTTGTCATGCCACAGAATAATGGTTTTCAGTCCCAGTAACAAATGCAAACAATGTCAAACCACTTAGTCAAGTGCTTTTTTTCAGAAGAGAATGAATAGGCTTTCAGTCCACAATAAATTAAAAAGGCTTCCTGACAAAGTCAACTATCCCATTTGAGCTCTGGCAGCTGCAGCAGGACATTGTGAAATAGTGCCGGAGAGCTTCACAACATCACTGATCCTTTATTTACCCGGATCGACACTGCAGCTTGTCCCTCGGACTCCCCAAGTTGTCCTCGGCGGGGAGGAAAGAGACGGTGCCTTCGTAGTAGTTGTGACTCAGGAAGGTTTTCACGCCTGCAAACGAAAGCGCAGGATGAGCCCCGGAACGTCTGCCGATGTGTTTTATTTGTTGTGTTTAATTCAACTTAGATTATACCTAACAAGATAATTACAAGTAGAATTCTTTAACAGACACGTCTGAATAATTAACGGGATCATGCAACCCGGGGGCGCCTTTTATCATCAACACATAGACGCTGATTTGTGCTTGTACCCTGCATACGCTGTTTTCAACAAATTCTGCTGTTTCACACTTATTTAATTGCAGATACAACAGCTCCTATACCGAAGCACTGATAAATTGCAGACACTGTATATAAAAACGAACGTAGCCTCCAAGATGCCTTATACCTGCATTGTTTCTAACAGCCAGCAGGGGGCGACTTCTGCTGTTGCAAAAAGAAGTTGGACTATGATAAGTCAGTTACAAAATGACCCTACTTATGGTTTGATTTGTTATCGCAGTAAAACTTTTCCCTAATGAGTTTATGATCTCATTAGCTTCAAGGTTTTTTGACTACAGGATGATGATCATTTAGTAAATTATGGTCTCATATTGAGGAAAATGGTCAATAAAGCAGACATCCTTGATATAAAGCTACCTTGTGACTGACAAGCTGTTTCAAAAGAGCAAGACGGTCTTATTCCAAACTCAAGGTTTCAAAGTAGTCCACAAATAAATACTTCACATTCTCTATGTCCATCTTATATGTACAGTCTACAATAAATTGCTAAATATTTGTCATTTATTTGGAAAACAGGTTTGTTTCTTTTAGACTGAAATTACACAATATTAACTCTCTGCACCCCAAAACCTGCTGATCTAAAGGGCATGTTGTCTTGTTGACATTTCCTTTACTTTATTCAATTGTCTCATTTAGAATTTGTCAAAGATATACTACTTCGAAACCCTAACCTGTGAAAAAAACAAACAAAAAGAAAACTCAAGAAATTCAACTTTCTTCATGGTTGATGACATTAAAGCTTTCTTGTCCTGCACAAAAGGCCCCTTTTTAGTTCACTCTCCTTCTAGTCATGGTTGTACTGTCTCCATAGAGGTACAGGGTTTTAGATTGCAGTGAAAAATGAGCCCAAAAAATGTGACAGGAGCAAAAAAAAAAAAAGGCCCAAAAACTTCTTGGTGTTCATTATCAGGACTCTTGTGGCCAAGAGGCCCTAATGTCCATGTTTTAAAAAGCTGATTCTTTATTTGACTATCAAATTAAGTGAATCCCGTTTCACTTGTCCCCTTGCTGCATCTATTTTCATGTATTTTTGGCCAAACCACTTGAGTTAAGCTAAATTTCATAAGACAGAATGTTTGTACAGTCAGGAGACGTGACCAATGCCATGTGCCGAACATGATTTGTAATCGGACTGCACTGGAAGACACGGTCCACTAGTTTGGCTCAGACTGGACCATCTCATCAAATATTAAATGGAGTTTCGTGAATTTTCGTTCTTATTTGTCGTCAAAGAGATGTGTTGACCGTTCATGACATTTTGGGGACAGTTCTGTTTGTCTGTAAATCAGCCGTTATGTGCACAAGCTGCTCGATTCCGAAGTAGTGGGTGTGTAAAGGTCTGAAAAATGCCAACTTTCTTGTTTGCATGTGCAGTTCCTAAGTGCAGTCTTCACACACGCGCTGATAAAACTTTTTGTGGCTCTGAATTATTTCCCTCTGGTCAGTCGGCCCCAGTTTAATTTCGTCTGATTTCTTATCTTGCACCATCGGGGTGGAGGCCAATGTTTGTTTGTTTATGAGTATTTATGTGCAGCCCCATTGGGGAGAGAAATCTTGGTGGTGTTAGTGAGCCTGTTGGTGTTAAGTCTCACTACAGACCTACACAAAAGCTTTCACTGAATCCACAAGCCCCAGGCTGTAAGTTAGATTTATATCTTTAATCCTCCAAAGTCTGGAGCCGGAGCAGAACCAGGGAGAAAGCTCACAGCAAAACAAGCTGGTGTGAGGTCAGTAACCTTTAAGGAGAGTGAGTAACTTTAGGAGTAACTCGGGCTTAGAAAATGATGGCCCACCCACCTGACAGGTCATATCTGGCAGGACCAAGCCACCTCTTCCTCTCGCTGTCTGTCAGCAAATCGCCATAGAAACCGTAACCAAGCAACGAGACGGAGAATCTGAGGAAGCTGTCGTTGTGGTGAACTGAGCAAACGTCCATCGGCTGAGAATCACCTGTTAAGACACACGTGGTGGAGTCAAAACATCACCTTCGGCACACAAACACGGACGCGATGCTAAAACCGGCCGCTGTAATAAGTGTTCAAAGGTTCATGGCTTCTCGCACAGTGGCGATAACATCAGATAAAAGTGAAACAGGATGTCTGAGCACTGAGATAAAGGAGAAGTGCTGCAAGTTTATTCAGTAACTTCCACTCACCCACGATGATGTGTAAAGCAGAAGTGACTGGGTCATTGGTTCCCACTGTGGCAAAGCAGATGCAATCAGTCGACCCTGTTGGATAAGACAAACAACGGTCAGAGGTCAGCTGCCGTAGTCCCGGTGCTAACATGATTAAAAACTCACTTCATGACTTTTTACCTCAATTTAGAGAAAAGACTTTAAAATGTTGTTGGAGAGCAAACTTCTAAAACTTAAAACCAGCTCTTTAATGCACAATGTTCTTGGCATTTCTTGATGGTAGCGTAAAAAAAGACGCCTTAAGATGCAAATTGGAACCAGAGACACCGACATGGACAAACACATAGCCACCAGCTTCCATTTGGATTGCCTCAATTTTCCACAAACAAACTTGTGCCACCAGAAAAACACGTAAGATCACGTAACTGTTGATTCATATGTCCTTAAAATGCCACACCAATCATCCACCACATTAAAACCACTGACAGGTGAAGGGCATAACATCGATCATTACGTAACAATGACATTAGTTTGACACGTAAAATCCATCTAAATATCACTGATGTGATCGAGCACACACCCCCATGACAACAGCAGCTCAAGATGGCAACAGTCAGCCTTGCCACACCACAAAAACTACCCAGGAATGACTCAAGAGATGACAAAGAGCCCAAGGTGTTGCCCTTTAAATTCTTCAGAACCCAATCTGATCGAGCATCTGTTGGATACGCCAGAACAGGCTCCATCCACAGAGGCCCAGCCCTGCAACCCATAAGCCCAAAATGATCCACTGCTGACATTTTCATACCAGTCACCAGAAGATACCCCAAGAGGTCCACGCCAATGGCTCTATGGGTCAGGGTTGTTTTGGCAGCACAAGGAGGTTCTACACAACATTAGGTGATAGTCAATCGGGCTGATCGGTGCATTTTTGAAATACGGTACCTACTGGGATATGAGGATGCAGGCACAAAGAAAGACTTGGCTTTGTGAGGCCATACAAGCTGTAGCCATGGACTAAATGCTAATGTCAGCATGCTAACAAGTTCAACAGGCAGCTGTCCATTGCAGGAACTTGGGTTCGGTACGATATGGCACAAACATTTACAGGAACTGGCTTATAATGGACCAGTTCATCTGTTTCTACTGCTTTCTAGAATCGAACAGCTTCAACCCTGATGTTGTGCAACAAATAAAAACACACAGTAGTCGTTGGACTTCTTCATGAGTGGTTCTTGCATTCGGAACATACACGGAAGTTTAGGTCACCCTAAAACAGCCTGCATGCCGATGTTTACCACATTTCTCATATGAGTTTACCATGTTGGCCTGCTATCAGTGAGAATCCAAAAGTCAGGTCATGAACCGAACTGCCAGGGACGCCAATTGCTTTTCCATTACACATTCTATTATGGCATTCATTCTTATGTAATTTTGTTGTCTGGGCAATATGTTCCATCCGAAGTTCTGTCTTATCATATGTTCCATTACACTTTATTGGCTGTCCCATTGGTTTATACAGCGTGTGTCATTGATAAAATTATTGATACTCCATTTATAGAGCTCTTATCAAACCAAAGTTACAAAGGCAGCAAAATAAAGACAGGACAATCAGGAATAGCTCTGCAATAAAAGTATGCTTTAAAAAGGGCTATAAAAGAGGTCACTGACTTCCAACCTGATTTCCTTGAGCAAATCATTCTAAAGCCTTTGGAGCCTTGAGTACAAACATTCTGTCCCTTTTAGTTTTCTTCCTGGTCCCTTGAACAGACAATAGACCTCTGTCTGAGGATCTGTGCTTAAAGTGCATATCCCGGCATACAGTACTAAGAGGTCAGAAATATACAGTCATCAACAAAAGTTTTTATACGTGGAAAGTTCTGCGGTCACATAAAACAAAAATGTAGCTATTTAGCCACTATGACCAGAAATAAGTTTGAAGGAAAGAAGGTGAGGCCTTCAACAGCAAGAACACCAAACCTACTGTCAAGCATGGGGGTGGCAGTATCATGCTGTGGGGCTGTTTTGGTGCCAGTGGAACTTCAGCTTTACATGAAGTAAATGAAATAATGAAAAAGGGGACACAGTTGGGTGTTTCAACAAGACAACGATCCTTAAGTCATAATGGCTAAATCAGGTCAGAATTAAGGTTTTAGATTGGTTTCCCCAAAGTCCTGACCCGAACCCAATCAGGAACTTGTGGACTGTGCTGAAAAAAACAACAAAAAGCCAACAAATTTAGTTGAACTGCACCAATTCTGATAAGAGAAGCAGTCAAAGATACATCCAGAAGCTTGTAGATGGCTACCAAAAGCCACTAGCTGAGGGGAAAATGGCCAAGGGACATTTAATCAAATATGAGCATTGCTGTATGCATACTTTTGACCCAACAGATTCTTTCATATTTCCAGAGAACCTCCAATAAATCTACATGTGTCCAGTGACTATATTGTAGAAATTTCGTTGCTGGGGTTCTTTGAAACTTCAGGCTTGCCTTGTTCTCCTTGTTTTTTCCGTTTTTTTTTAACTTTTTTTTTACGACGATAGCTGGGAAAGACACCATGAAGGGCCTTAAGTGAACTATTAAAACCTATCCTTAAACATACAGGAAGCTGGTTTAAAGAGATTGAAACAGATTCTTAGATCTCCACCTTGAACTCTATTGAAAAGGAACAAGTAGGAAAACTACACTTCCTACATTCCAGCATGGGACTGTCCAATGATATGTCATAGTTTTGTTTATTTAATGCATCGGTACCAGTTTGGCCGGTCGAACCATCCCAGTAACCAACATTCACGTGCTTTGAATCGCTTTCTTCCTCCATCGCTGCAACAGATGTGTGTCAAAGATTACAGTGTGAAGTTTTAGTAGTAATGATCATTGCAGGTGAAAATCTACCCTCTAATGCTGCAAATGTATAAATCACATGGTTGGGACTCTTATTCATAAATAAAATCTGTCAGAAAAAAAAAGTCCAGTCATGAGCAGACTTACATGTCTTTCAAAGCTGCAACCAAGTACGGAAAAATTTAGTTGAGTGATTTTATTAGGCGGAAGCAAGGAGACGTCGCAGTCATAAAGTTAACTAATCGGATAGCTCTGGGCCCTGGGCTATCATCAGCTCTCTTCAGCCAACAAATGAAGGATAAGAGGCATCCCCCGCCTTGTGAGAAATGTTGAGCTTGACATTAAATCTTTCAACTTGAGAGGTAATAAGGCGCTATCTCTCTTTTCGGCGCCACATGGCGTAATTTCAGACCTATCTGCCCTACTTTGATCATCTTCGAGTGGTGAAATGGACCTACTGCCACTGATAAAAGGCAGCGAGAGCGAGCGAGAGGGGAAGAGGAGAGAGTGGAAATCTAACTAGTGATGTTTTGAGCCGGCTCACAGAAGCGTGACAGAGGAGATCAGGGCTGTCATTCAGCGGCGGACACACAGATGAGTATGAAGATGAGCCCCCTCTCTGGCTTTTTCTGACTCCCTATGAATATCACTTATCTGGCCTTTGCCTCCTCTCCTCCGAGCTTCATAATCACATCCGAACGCTTTCCAATTGCTCCTGACAGCCCTGCTCTGCCTGCTATTTTGCTGAGCGTAAAAATGGTGACATATGCCATTTGACTCCTCTAAAAACTACTCGGTATAAAAGCCAACCGACTTTGAATGGATGGAACTGGCGCACACAGATGTTCAATGATGTTCAGTCCTCAGATGCTCAATGTTTTATTCCCCCTTAAGTTACTCAACCACAATAGCCTGCTGGCATATTCAGAGGAGACAGCAGAAACTGTCACAAGGCATATCCTCAGCAGAGAAGCCCCAGTTTTTTTTTTTTTTTATCTGCGTATCGTCCCCAAAACTGTCTCGCCAGTAAGATCATGTTGGCAGTTAGATCATCTTTATCTCTGGGACAACAATGGACTCTGGATGCTTTATATTGCTGCCCCCAAAAAAGGCGTATTTTTTGCCATTTGAATCCCCAGCACATGAATGTATTAATGACAGTATCTTATAACGACAGCCTTGAACCCCTTTGAACCAGACAAGCTGACCTTTGATCAACAATATACTTGTTCTTTCATCGGCATAATCTACTTTCAGCGCGTCAGCGTGAACCCAGTTTCCTTTTCAGACTGTAATAGCGAAAACAGGTCGCGTCTCACAGAACATTTGGATAAAAGCTCGATGACAAGGCCACTAATGAGTTCATGACTCCTAATTTGAGCCTTGGCACACGGGACTTTGATGCCTTATTATGACATTGCAGTGACTGACAGCAGTATTGAAGGTTTTATTGATAAACTTATCAGTCAGAACCATGCGGCGCAGATTCAGTCACTGATGGTGACGATACAAGCACATTGTTTTATAGAGAATTAGAGCTCGTGGCTGCAGATAATGGCTCATAGCATATAATACGGGCTATTGTTCGCCATGAATGAAGTTGGAAACTACGTCGCACTCAATGAAGATAAATGACTGACAGGTGCTATTAATGAAACAGAATCATTAGTCTGATAAAGACTCATTGAACATTACTAACCCTCTGAACCATGAAACCTGCTGGTTTTAAAGGCACGCTATCTGTATAAGTTCGCCAAATTGCATCATTTATCAGAGGCAGAAATTGTAAAAACAAACAGAATTGTCAGATTTTCAACTTTTTGACGGTCCTTAAACCACTCGTCTACTTGAAACCGAACCAAACTACGCTTAAAATGATTATATTTCATTAAAAATCATGTTATTTTAGGATTTTTATTTGGGAATTTGCCAAAAACTAACTGCCTAACTGAACAGGCACATGGCAAAAATTCAGGGACTTTGATCTGCAGACTGTGTACATACACAGCAGAAGTATCCAAACAAATAAAAAATGCAATTAGTAAAACATCTACAGTAGTTTTAAAAAAGAATCTCTACAAGTATGAATAACATTTGTGGGCATTTGGTGAATCTGGAATACGTCGATTACACTTTATATTTTTGCCTCGTCTCTCACCAAAACATTAAACACAAGTTAGAATGATTTAATATGCTACAAAAACTAGCTTCTTATGTTTATTTATTATTCATTTAAGCTAATAACGCTAGCAGCTAGAGTGCCCTTAATGCAATGCAGCCAATTTAGTTAATCCAGAGATAACGTTTAGACTATTTTTGGGGGGGGATTGCTGAATAATTAATCGGTTAAAGGGTTGGTTTGATGTTTTTTTTTTTTTTTGGTTGACTACTGCCTTAACAGCTTTCGGCAAACATTACTCAAATAGATGTAAACTGCGTATTCAGTGGGGACTAGCTTCAGCTGTGGATGAACACACATTTGATGCTGCAGTATTACGACAGAGCCGTGTATCGTGGACTGACTTACAATAAACCACAGCGCCCATGTTCACCGTAATGAAGGAACATGCAGCAGAGTGGCTCACTGATGTGCTTTTAATAGTGTTGTTTTTTTAACAACAGTGGGGCTGTCGACAAAAAGAAAAACTCAGAACATCACCAGTGCTATTCTTAAAGCGTACGAGCAGCGCCATTATCGGAGAGTTACGGTTTCAGTTTGCACTCTTGGAAGCAATCTGCAGGAGATTCTACCCATTCATAAAGTCATTTGAAATCAAACAGGCATGGCGTGCGTACTAATTCAATTCATCCGCTTTTATTCAAAGCCAAAAATAAGACTAATCACATCCAATTCATTGTTGTAATTGGCCTTAGAATCATTAGCTGTGTCTCCAGCTGATTCTGAAGCCCCCTCTGCTCGTACCGTCCAGCAGTGCACAGGATGACCCCGCATCGGTCTTCATGCGCTGCTTTTTGTAGCCTCATGAAAATTACAGTGATTTCAAAATGTCGCTCCGCAGGTTTCCATTTACGGCACTTGGAGTGATTGACCCTCTGCAGGCCCCTGGAGGGACCCCCTGCCCTGTTGCCATAGAGACTCTCTTATGTAATCATCAGCAACTCTCAAGTTCAATTTGAATTAGAACGAACAGTTCTGGAGAGTTTTTGTGCTTCTAAGTGTTATTTTTCTTCCTGCATCTCTTATGTAAAGTCAAGGGAAAAAAACTTCCACCATGCAACTTCTATGGTATCCAAGTATTTGTGCAGGTACCTTCACTGGGGTCCTCTGACACTACATGCTAGATTTGTGACTGCAGGACTTTATGATGGAGTCACTTGTGATTTTTGACTGCTGGGAGACACCTGGAATGACCTCAGCTGTGGAGTTACAGCACATGTGTAGGTGGAAGAACAGAATAAGTGAAAGTTTCATCCTTTAGGCAAACCTATCAGATGAGCTTCACACTGTGTCCTACAAAAGTTGCTGCTGGAAAAAAAGGTGTCTGATTATTTTTTCCTTGAAAAAGAAAGCTTTTAAAAGAAAATATTAGTTTTAAGACAAAGACACTGATATTTAATTCTGGGGAAGTGACTCCAGAAGTTATTATTTTTTTAAGTTAGTTGTTTGTCTACAAAAAAAGTAAGAAAAATACCAAAGAATGTAACTCTGATGCATTTATAACTCATATTTGGTCCATTTTTTTTCTTTTCTCTCAAACTTGTGCAACCTAATTCTTAATTTACATTTTGATGTGAGCTGAGTGGTGCAGATTAAGTTGCTCAAAAAGTAGATTTTTGTCAGCATTTGCATTTATTTAGATGAAGCTTAACTTCTCCTAATGACATTAAAAGTTTTAAAGAAATTGTGAACAATAAACTACTTGGGAAAAATAAGATGCGATTTACAGATGCTGCTAAGTGGTTTTCTTAGCCGAGTTAGCTGTTCGCTGTTTTCAATTATTATTATTTTTATATACAATATACTGAGCCATTGGAAGCTGGCCTTGTATTTAAATAACCCATACTTTCTTTTAGCACGGTATGCAGCTTTTTGTTGCACATAAAAGGTAGACTTACAAACAAAGCTCAAAAGTGGGAAAAAAAAGTTATCTTCTCCCACACAAAACACTGCTCTTTACCTGCATGAAACACCTTGTTTTAAGTTCAGGGTTTACTTCTGTTACCCATCGACATCACCATGTAGCACATGTGCATAACGCCCACCCTCAAACCGCTTCTTCAGCAGCTTCTTCACATTATTTTATTACGAGATGCTCCTACTGGGGCGATGTATTCCTGCTTACGGTCATCTGGTGTTACGGTAACGGTTTTGATGGACCAGCTGACCAATCAGAGCACATTGGGCTTGATAAAAGGGGGCCTTTTAAAGAGACAGCAGCTAAAACAGAGCATTTTGGACAGTGGGTGAGAATAGATGCTGCAGCAATGTATAGTATGAGAGATATAATGTGTTTTTTGAACACTAAAGCATGTAAACCTATTGTAGTTGGCTAAAGGAATAAATTTATGAACCTGTAAATGTGCATGACATGGGCTCTTTAACAGACAAGTATGACAGTGCTGCTTGTCTTTTCATCAACTATTCCTTTACAGGCTTTTTTTTTATATATATATATTTTTTGGGCTTCTGCCTTTATTTTAGAGCAGTGGAGATAGACAGGAAAGGGGGGAGAAGAATGGGGAGAGACCTGCAGCAAGGGATCGTGAGTGGGAGTCGAACCCACGACCGCTGCATCGGGGAACTATAGCCCCTGTTCATGGGTCACCCACTCAGCTAGGTGAGCTATAGGGGCGCCCTTCTCTACAGCTTTTAAAGAAATGTCACCCAAACACCATAAATTTGACGTCAGAGATCTTTATCGCTAAATCATGTGACTTAATTATCACGACCCACCTGCAGGAATGATCCCTATGCGGAGAGAACATGGCACCAACTCGGCATCCGGTTGGTTCTGATCCACGCCGTGGTCAGTTTGGGTCCTGCTAGCCAACCCGTGCAGGATCTCGCTGAACATCCCGTCTCCACCGACGCACACCACCCTGGACGGACAAATTAACATCTTACACAAGCATCTGACATGACATTTCTACTATATTACTCCAAATATATGATACAAGCAGCCTGGCCAATTGCGACATCATGCGTTACATGTGATTGCAATAAAGCTCACGTTCACGAGAAAAATAACGATATTTTCAGAAAACCCCGACAATAATGCAACTGGGCAGCAGGTCCAGCCCTTTCATAAATAAGAATATCACGCTGTGCCACCCGGCATTACAGCTTCTTAAGTCTAACTCAAAACCTTACAGAAATGGATCTATAAATTATATGAACTGCACAGTAAAAGCATAATGGACTCTAACCCTGCTCTGGTGGACCGAATATCTGATGAATAGAGGCAGGAATGACGGGGCACTCAGCAGGAAAAAAAAAGCAGGGCCTTTATGTTTGACTATCAGCTGCATTTTGCCCTCACATGCTCCTGTTACTCACAGAACTGAGCACTGATCTTGTACAATTTGAGCTGAAAGCACAACCTTGACTGATGTAAGTAATTTGCAGGTTTGGATTTATTTTACAGTTATTGAAAGTGATGCTAGAGAACAGAATCAGCTGCGTGCCTGAAATGATGCCAGAAATGTGGAAATTCCAACACAGCTTCCACAGTGACATTGGTTTATTATGTTTAAGTCTGACTACGGCTTAGCCATTTCATTTTCATTGAACATTTTACTGTTGGCTTTATATATTGCATCTCTGAAAAGACTTTTTGTGTGGCTATATTGATCTAAATCCTTCCCTGTATATTTCACCAGCGGAGTGCCACAGGGATCAGTGATCGGTCCTTCACTATTCTCCAGCTACATGTTATTTATAGTTTTATCCAAATGACTTTCAGATTTGCTTCTCTTTTATTTTGAGAAACATATAACTCAGAAAATAACATTGTTTTTTCAAAGAAGAAGTCAATTAAACACACAAATCAGAAATTATCAGTGGCTCCGACTCTTCAATTAGTCACAAATGCTGACACTTGAAGTCCTTGCAGAGTTGCAGAAATGTGGAGTCACAATTAAAAACAAGCCCTACATTTATTGCTTTTAAAATCAATACACTGTTATGTATTGGCAGCTGCTCGAAGATGAATGGATCGGCATCATGGTGCCCAGATGATGAATCCTACTGAATTTTGGTGATCCCACTAGTTTGCTAGAGTGGATTTTTGCAACTATTTAATAAATGGCAGCAATATTTGGTACATACATTCGTGTTCCTCTGAGGATGAACTACCATCACCTTGGTAATGCGTCAACAAGAGAATTTTTCAGCTTGACTTATATTTAGTTTTGCGACTGATCACCTAACAAAAATTACATTTCCATCAACTTCAGCTGTACATACCATTTAGTGTTAATTAGAAAACATTAGCATGAAAATATAAGTTGAAATGATGATCCCTTCTGATCCTCAAATAGCAGTGAAATTGTTTTTCTGATGGATGGACATCAAAAGAAGTGGTTTTAAGGTATATTGGTATAATATTTTCAAAATAACCTTTAACGTGGGAGTCATACGAAGGGTTTCTATTAATTTAAACCACAAAAACAGCAAAGAATTATTTTTTCATATGTCAAAGTGTAAGAGAATTGGAATCAGAAATACTTTATTGATCCCTGAACGGAAATATGATACAGTCGCTCGGATTTAAAGACTTAGAAATTTAAGCAGTGGAAAAAACATGAGTAGAAAAAGATGTCCTAAAAATATAAACATAAGTATAAGCCTAAAATATAAAAATGTGCATTGTACTATGAAATACATTTTGGATCTTTGATTAAAGACTCCAACTTTATCTGGAGCTCACATGCTCACAAGACAAAATACCACAAAATCCTGATCTAATGTGAGCATCGGCGGGCTCAGACAGTCAACTCTGTTCACAGAAATGCAGATCGGCGTCTGAGATAATCAGAATAACTCTGTATCAGTAATTACAATCTGACACCACACAACGGCTCTCCATACAAACCGCTAATATGCACTCACTGAAGCAGAGCACATGGCCGAGTCTCCCAATGACTGTATTTAAATACGAGAGTCGACTCCATGTCACAGTGAAGAACCAGAGTTCTCCAGCTTAAGTACTCACCCGTCATATTTATCTAGATTGGCCTCCGTCTTCAAGTGGTCCCTGGCATGATTGGCGCGCTCCGTAACTATGGAAACAAATCAAACGGACGGCATTAGCACAAGTTCAACGAGAGGGAACGCGCAGACAAAATACCCCGACTAGGAACGGCCTCGCTATTAGAGGAATTTTGAAATACAAGACGTGGAAAAGCACACTTTTGAAACATTCCCCCGGACCCCGTCCAGCAGATTGATGCTCGCAAAAGGCGAATGCACAAAACAGCCCAATTCCGCTATTGTATATTAGCCGGCAAAATGAGCCCCTGAGCCCATAGACACAATATTTCAACAGTAAATCTGTTTACGGGACGTATAATACCAGCACAAACACAACCCTTGCAATTCATAGCGGCTGTAGGAAGCCCAGAGTGAATAGTATTCACTGTGATGGACCATCAATACCCCGAGACTATGTGTAGCTGTAGCAAACACTTATTGAATAATAGATGTGTTTGGATACCCAAGCTTATCAACTATCACAGCTTCCATTAAGGTTGCTGGCATGATTAATGGCACTATAAGCCAAATCATATCCTCGCAAGCCTCTTCGGTCCCTGCGAGAGGCCGCGGTGGCAGTAGAGATCTATACGGCGGCCATCGAGACTCATTTTTTATTTAAATCTTGAGGACTGATGGGGACCCACCAATCACGTCGGCGGAGATGCCAGCGCGGCGAAACACCGGAGCCACCTTCTGCTCGTAAATACGCTTTCCGCGCCGCTTTCCGCCGTACGGATTGATGTACACCAGGAGGCTCTTTGGTCGGTCGGCTGCAAAAAGAAAGGATGAGATAGTCATTAAAAATGCGCCATTTTTTCTTATATAAAACAAATGTGTAACTGACAACAGCTTGATGAAGTTTTCATTAACAGGAGACCTTTTTCAAAATGCTCAGTCAAGCTGACTGGTTCCCCCCCAAAACAACGCCGCCGCCCGGAGAAATAAATGGCGTGTCGAGCGACTGTGGGAGGAGTGCGAAGCGATTCAGAGGCACTGCATCATTCGGTGATAAACCTACAAAGTGCTGCGATGGAGAATACTAAATGGCTTGTTTATGGCTGCTGGTGGAGGACTGTGTTTAGGACAACAAACTGGAGATACAGCAGCCGCTCGAAGACGAATGGATCTGGATCAAGTGTTAAATGAGCGCCGAGAAATATAGGGTGCCATATTGTTTGGCAATAAGACAAAAGTTCCATTAGATTGCATAAATGGGTTGTCAATGGGTGATGTAAAGGTGTGGGACAGTGGAGAACAACACCGCCGAAGACACAGAGGCTTCATCCGCACAATAAATGGGGTTAATTTTCTTGAATTGATTCAACCGGCTGAGCCAAACGGGACCAAGCGGAGCGTTTCTAAAGGCTTAAACTCACCTAACAGTCTCGTTTCCACATGTTAGATACACACTAAATCCTGCAGAACCCAATCATGGGATGCCGTTAAGTGAATGGTTTGACCGGTAGCATGCTAACAGATCATTGGAGAAAATGATGGATGATGGGCTCTTCTGTTGGTTTTATATCTTGTGTTGGTTTCCATTGAGGTGCAAAATTAGGTAACAGTGGGGAAAAATGGTTTCCATTGTTAAAGCCTAAATATTATTTTCACTCTCTGTCTTCATAAGCTCTTATAATTACTACTAATAAAACTGTACTTTACACTCAAGTAGGTGAATGATTTTAATATGTTAACACATCAATGAAAAACATATTAAACTCCTGAAATCCTCCGGTCGGCCATTTTTCCCCCAAGCAGATTACGTAAAATCTTTGACAGATGATGTGCTCTGCTGTTTACTTTCATATCTGGAAGGCCTATTCCTGGACGGTAACCTGGACTCGTCCAACAACACGGACGTCCAAGGCAGCCGAAGATGGCTTTCTCCTTTCTACAACACGACGCCTCCATTTCTGTGTTTTATCAGGCTGTTGTTGTCGGCACCATCCTTTACGCCTGTGCCTGCGAGGCGGTGTCGAGAAGAGAAATGCGGGAGGCCACCTCTGTTGTAGGTTTGCCTCTGGGCTGTCCTGGGGGCAGCGTGCAGAAGATACTGCCGAGGAGGATGAACTGATTTTTATGGACAATGGTGCACCTGTTCCCGCCAGCAGAAGAGCTGTTTTAGTAATAGGTCTTGCCTTGAGTGAACTTCATTCATTATTTACATTTTAAGTGAAATTTGGAGGTTTGTGTTCTTCAGCGTTTCCACTTTGATGCTGTTTTATACCTTCATTCATTAGACTGTAAAGGCAAATGTTTTACTTTTTGCTTCACTGCATTTATCCGACAGCTCTTGCTAATTTGCAGATTTGACCTTTAAATACAAAAAAATGATAAACTCATAAATTATGATACGATGTTTATGACGGCTTGAGCTTAAGAAAAAAGCAGCAATGTAGTCATAGCTATGATCCAATGATATATTTTGAAACGGGCCATTCTGCATAATAAGTATTCAGTAGTTTGAATATATTTTGGTGCTAATACGTTTGTTCTTTTACTGAAGTAAACACTTGAACGCAGAGTATTTCTACATTGTGTTGTTGCAACCTGGTGAGATTTCTTTTAAGGGCATTTCAGTGCTAAACTATGGTGCCAATTAAACATGGATGGAGGTCAGAACAAGCTTAGAATTTTAGAATTTTCAACTTTCCGATGGTCCTTGAGCCAATCCTGTGCACTACCGTCTGGAAAATCAACCAAATCTAAACTTGAAATCATCTCGTTTAAAGAATTCTGTGCTTTCACCAAGAAGCAGCTGTGGCTCAGCTCCAACCACAAACCACAAACAGATAGAATTGGCAGATTTTCAACTTTCTGAGGGTACTTGAACTACTCATCTACTTGAAACCGAAACAAGCCACGCTTAAAATTAGGATATTTCATCACAATTGTGTTATTTTACATGTTTCATTTAGAAATTTATCAAAAACTAACTGCCTAACTGGATTCTGTTGACATTTTTATTTTTTAAAACTGTCACATGGCAAAAATTTAGAGACGACTCGGCTGAACTGCAGCCTGTGTTTAGTCAGAACAGATAAAAGACAAGTACGGAAACAAATTAAAAAATGTATGCAGTAAAATATCTATTGTTTGTAGAGAGTTGTTTGTTTTTCCAGTGTTGAAAACTCCTGAGAGCAAAATGTTGGAAAATAACTAAGCAAAGAAATTCAAAGTTTGTTCTTTCTTTCTTACGATGTATGGATATATAAGTGTGTCATACTCCACAGAAGACATTTCTGAGTTCTCTCTACTTCTAGTCATGGTTGTGTTGTTTCCATAGAGGTGCAGGACTTTATATTGCAGTGAAAAATGAGCCCACAGTGGGTAAAAATGCTTAAAAAATGACAGGGTTTCAGACAGTTGCCTCCATGCAAAGTTAACTGTAGTACTGCACAGTTTCTTTAAATCAAATAACCAGCTGAGGGGCAAACTACAGCTGCAGCAACTAATACATACAATTTCAGAAGATTTAAATGCATAGCACTGATCAAACATTCCCAAGACTTCACCACACAAGACCCAGTGTAACACAAGTCCCAAGTGAATCTTCTTTTCTTTAGAGGTTATTTGAGTGCAGCTTCCTGAAAGTGTCGACCGGATTCCTACTGTTTTACTGATTAGGCTCTTATTAAATCCAAACCACGTACTGAGCAATGACAGCTGCTCATTGGTCACCCGGATCCACTGCTCGCAGAGCTCCTGGCTGGGGCAGTGAAAGGTGACGTCAGCGCAGCGCCACTGGTGCTGCCTCGTCCTCCTCACGTAGGAAACTGTACGGAAACAGAACAGAGACGATCAGAGCGACGACAGAAGAAAGACATCCAAAAGCAGGGAATTCCTGAGCTAAATATAGCATCTGCCATTTGTTTCCTCCTGCTCTGTGCAACCCGTGGTGTAAAAATACCTTCACCAGATATGCATCCCTGATAAAAAACATGTGAGCTACAGTTTTTTTTTGGCCCCGCTCAGACCAGATTCAGAGCTACACCTGCAGGTTTGTCCTACCGGTGAACCCCTGGTTTGATCCTCCCCAGCCAGGAGCATCAGATACCATTAAGAAGAAGCCAGTTAAGTAAAACAGGACTCCACTGATAGTCAGACAAAAAGCAGAGATGGAGTCACATAATATCCCGCGAGGAACATTGCTGAAATATTTACATTAAGGGGGGGAAAAAAAATTCACTCGCTAAGCACTTTGACGGCAGCAGATTCACCCGCTAAGCATTTCAAAGTCAAATTATCGCACTAAGCATTTTCTCCATCAGATAGAAAAGTTAACTTTTTTTTCCCTTCCTCCTTCGCTCCAAATCACTTACGGTAGCTGGTGGGAGTCACACCGTCCTGGAGTGAGTTACATAATCGGGATGTAAGTGATGCCTTTGAAGCCAAGATTGTGGGAATGCAGTCAGACTCGACACACTCCTAATGCCAGTAAAAGCTCACATTAGTGGGGGTAATTTTTTGACATTTGGCTGTGATAAATAATGTAAATCCAATCTTGTTTGGATTTAATCTAATGGCTCCAAATCGAGCGTTAGCCCCAAAGTCAGTGGCACGCTGCCATCCCCGAGCCGGTCGGCTGAGCTGCGAGCAACTCTCTCGTTAATGCATTACTTTCTAGCTATGAAGCCGTCTACAGGCTTATTTCCAGCGTCGGGACACTCGTGATTGGTGGAGCTGAACGCAGACTGCTGGCACGCTGAGCCGAGATGCGACCGCGATGTGGTTTTAACCTACTTCGGGGAAATCAGAGTGACAGTGACGCAAACTGGCTCCCGGGGAACAAAAAGACGCTGCATCTGTTTCATAAATGGGCACTTTAGTGGTTTAGACTTTGATTAAATGGCAAAAAAAAAAGAAACAGAGAAATGCTGGATCATGAGCTTCTGAAGACATACGGAGGCAGACTTGCTGTGTGAATGTGGTGAAATGTGTCCGTTTTGTACCTGTGAATGCGTACGGATGCAGCTGATCGGCCTCCTTCCGACTCTTCCTGGTCTTCTGAGCGTCGTCTTCATCCTCAGTCTTGCGAACGGCGACTATTTCACACACCTGAACAGTGTGACTGTGTGCTGGGAAGACAAGAATTCAGTATTTTACAGAGCTGCATTACATAATTACCAAAGCACGGTGCTCTACAGCCAGCACATTTAGCCTGTGGAGTAAGTTCTCATATGGACATATGAAGAGTTCATTTGCAAAAACAGATAACTTCATCTTCACAATCCTTCAGAAAACCCACTTTTCAATCATCTACCTGAAACAACATCAATCAAACTTAAGTTATCTCTATTTTTGTCATTTCTGCTGAATCAAATCCACTCAGCTTCAGTTTGATTCATATTGTCTCAAGCAAACAACAAAAATATGTTTTCTGAAAATCAACAAAGATGGAGTTATCTGTTTTTATAAATGAACTCTTCAAATACTGTTTTGTTTTGTTTTGTTGTTGTTGTTGTTTTTTTGTTTTTTACAGATTTTTCCTGTTTGTGAAATTGCAGATAATAAGATCACAGCAAAAACCATTAATTTGCATGGTAAAAAATAAAATAAAATAAAATACAAAACTGTAAATCACATCAAATTTCTGGGTTTTTTTTTTTTAAGACAATGTGTTCTTTTACAATGTGTGACTGCAAAATTCCACTTTTTAAAAAAAAAAAAAAAAACTGCACTTAAATAATCTATAAACACCATGAAATATTTTTGTTCAATTTGTTTTTATTTTTTAAATTTTATTTATTTATATTATTATTTTACTGTTAAGGACTAACATCACAGTACATTAGTACAAATATAGTCAATTGTACAGACTGTTTCCGGGCGTGTTGAATCACAGATAATATTCAGTACAATTGCTAATGTTAAACATCCTTAATAATTTACATGTTGACTGCTCATAATATAATAAAAACATCTGTGTGTTTAGAAAAGGGTATTTGTTCTTTTACCACATTTGACTCAAAAATTACAGGTTTTGTTTACTGTATTTAAATCAGTGAATTTTGATTTTTTTTTCAGATTTTTGCTGTTATTCGAGAACTTAAAAAAGTCAATCATCGTCTTTTTTTTCTGCATGTCTTGTTAAATCACAGATAGAAGTATAACTACCATGACTTATCATCATTATTAGTTTACATGTTTTTATAATACATGACCGTTAAATTACACAGCTTTATTGTATTTATATCAGTCAAAAAAACCCAAGAAAAACAACAACCAAAAAACCCCCAAAAAACAAAAAATTGTTTTTTTACATTATTTGGCTGTTTTTTTTCACAGTTTTTTATGGTTACAGTTTTAAACATATTTTTTGTTGGGACTTTTCAGCTGAACTGCAGGCAGTGTTTAGGAGACAAATATGGAAACAAATAATAAATGTGAGTCATAAAATATTTGCAGCATGTAGAGCCCCGACTTTTACAGTATTGGTAACAATGGTGGACGCACTAGTTGCAGGTTTTTACATTTTTTTTAAACTTTGTATGACATTAAATCTTAATTATGCTGCAGAGAAGACAGTCTGGAGGTCTCTCTACTTCTAGCCATGCTGTTTCCACAGAGGTGCAGGACTTTATATTGCAATAAAAAAACGAGGCCAGACATATTAAAAATGTGACAGGAGCAAAGAAAACACCCAGAAAGTGCTTAGGGGTTAGAATTATACAAGCCTTATCTGCTGAATCACAAAAGGATTCTTGTGTTAAAGCGACTGGAATTTATTCCACAAAGACGGAAACGAACGGAGAAAAAAACACGGCTAAATCCCGAGAGAGTTCGCGAATGTGTTTTGGGAAAGGAAGCGCATCTTGTCGTTGGGTCTTTCCCACGGGAATCCGATTTCGGCTGCCAGTTTAAAATGACTTTGGGATGAAAGGCTTTGGCAGTGTTCGAATGCTCTGTGACCTGGTGGCTCCTGGCAGCGACGAGACGAGGCGGGTCAGCCAAGTCATGAAGCCGCTAAACGACAGCAAATAATTTAATTAGCGGTGATTCACTGCGTGAAGAGAGGAAATAAAGACAAATGTAGGGAGGCGTGCCATTTTCACAGCTTTCAGTGGGGAGGAAGACGAGCAAAATGCAGCAAAAATTAAAAATAAGTTTCGAAAAGTTGCAACTCAATGCTGGGAAGGATTTTACTTTGAGCCTTTTCTATAGAAATCTTAAGCATTCAATCACAATAGACGAGGGGGGAAAAAATAAATCAAAAATGCACTTTGGTACAAGGGAAGGACAACATTACTTGCAATGAGTTTAACTGACCTCTTCAACTGCATCACATTCTGGCATTCCAGTCTCTCCGACAAATTTATTCAGCTGATATGGTGAAATGGATGGGAGGGAGGCATGACATATTATTTCTCTCCTGGGAGTCTGAGGGAATAGGATTTCATTTCTTTCTCAAATAAAGATGATACGCCATGCAGGCATGAATAACTTTATGGCCATCGATATTCACACTTTGACAAATAGGAAGAAGAGTTATGGCCAAGTGGGTAATAGCTGTATTTCAGAAAGAGAGAGCGAAAACAAGAATGAAGAGTTTCATTTGGACTACTTGAGAAATTGCCCCCATCGCTCTGCCAAACTCATTGTTGCTGTTGGATTAAAAACCAAAAAAACAAAAACATAATGAATTACGTGAAGTTATTTTGACTGATGTGGTGCTGATGTTGTTCAGGGTCACGGGGGGATATTTAGAGCTTAAGAGCACCTGAACACTCACATTCTGTTGCTGCAGGTCGTATTTTTTATTGATGCTGTTTTCTGAAGAGGTCTGTACGTATAAATACATGTAAATAATAATAATAAAAATAATTAATGTTATTATTATCATTAGTAGTAGCCATGGTGGTATTATAAAATAAATAATAAATAAATCTGATAAAATAAGTGCAATAAAAATCTGTAAAAAAATAAATAATCGGAAATCAGGAAAAATATATAATGCTCAAAAACTGGCAAATATTCTGTAAAATATTGATATTTTTATTTTATTTAAATACAATAAAATAATGCCAATTGGTGGAAATCATAAGTTTTTACTTTTTTTTATTGAGTTTTTTTTTTTTTTTTTTTAACAGTCAACATGTATATTTTTATGTTTTCTGTGATTTTAATATATAATATCTTTAATTTAACAACATGGAAAAATCTGTAAAATATCAGCACATATTACTGCCCATTTTTCATTTATATATATACTTTTTTTTCTCTTTCAAATAATGTTTAGTTTTTCCTTTCCTGCTTGTTTATTTACTGTTTTTAACGCTTCCAGGCGTCCCCTGCTAAACCCGTGTTTAAAGTCACAACACTATGAACTGTGGGTAATTCCCTCAGGCAAAGTCTGCAGAAATACAGACTTTGGAAAGAGCATCAGGGCTAAAAATGTCTGCGACATCGTCCTCGTGCACTTGAAGGTTTGACAGCGGGACGACCGTCGGCCCTCGTGGACTCAGCAGGAACGAGCCTCAAAGTCAGGATCGGGTCACCAAGTTTTAACATTTACCGAGAAGCCGCTGAACTGCAGGCAGTTTCTGAGCATTGTTCTGCTCCTGTCACATTTTTTTACTCACTGTGGGCTCATTTTTCACTGCGATATATAATCCAGCACCTCTATGGAAACAACACAACCATGACTACGAGCAGAGAGAGCTATTGTTTGTGCGGTATGACCAGTTATACTGCCATGAATCCTAAAAAATAACAATAGGAATCAACATGGAGTGCTCACAGGTTTTATCAATACTAGGAAAGAAATTGTGGCTCCTCATGCTTTAGATATTTTACTACTTACAGTTTTAATTTATTTCCATCTTTGTCTCCTATCTGCTCTGTGGAAACACTGCCTGCAGTTCAACCTGGCCACAAATTCTCAGAATTCTTGCTGTGTGAATATTAATTCTAGCCGAACCACTGAGGACTTCCTGGTTGTAACCAGATGTGCAGAATTTTTTCTTATTTACATAATCTGTCTGGAGCAGATGGTTGATTTTTGAGAGTTTTTTTTCATGAGCTGTGTAGCTTACAGGTGACTTTGATGAAATGTCATGATTTGTTTTCCAACTGCGTGGCTCACGGACTGTCGGAAAGCTGAAACTCTAATCATTCTTTCTATTTTTGGAGTTTCTTGCTCTGATACATAAAAGATAACGCCCTTTTCGTTCGGCAGGTTTAGCGGCTGCTTTTCAGCAAAAAAAATGACAGATTCTCTTTACTATAAGAACAAGGAGTGTCTCAGTTCTAATATCGTATTAAGCCGTGACCCTGTGATGGCGAACCAGCATGCACGACGAGATAAATAAAAGTCATTACTCTGTATTTACACCTGTGACTCTCCCACTGTGGCATGTCAAAAAGGCCTTCAGTGGAAAAAGGCCCGTTTTGACACATGGATGTCACGCTGCCCTGTGGATGTTGACTATGAGTCTTCTGCGAGTATTTTATTGTTTGCACTTTCAATTTAAGCGCACCGTCCGCCCACGTGCACGCGATAACGGATAACTCAGATAACGAGACTCGAATTTACGCACTTTTACTGCTGCTTCTCTTATGCAACATGTGCCGCTGACAGTTGGCGTATCGCAGAGATGTACTGACAAAATAGACACGCAGCATGGAGGAGGATGTTCCAACATGTCAGAAATCATTTCATGCAAGTGTGAGCTGATAAGAAAAAAAAAAAGCAGATTATCCCTAATGGTAAAAAAAGGCAAGATGAACTGTAACAGGTCTGAGATTGTTCCTCAAGAAATTTGTTTGTTGCACATCTGAATTCCAAATTTGTACCCGAGCTGTTGCTGCTCAGAAAATATGAAAAATGTATGAAATCATTTAGCCTCGTAGGCAAAAAAAAGCCACTTCTGCACAAAGACGGAAAGCCAACAGCTATGGCCGAGTCAGTGCGGGCAGCGCTGCTCTCTGTGCTCGCTTTTTTTTTTTTTTATTTTCGCTTTGGGCAACTTTGGTTCAAATTAACCCCAGAACAAGCACAAATCCAGCATCCCAGTGAACTGTGCTGGGAGAAGGAACTGGAAACAATAGCTGACATTCCCACGTTTGCTCCAATAACCCTGCCACACACATAAACACGTAATCCCATCGCCACACACTCGGAGAACGCACACACAAATTCCCCACTTTTTTAGCTCGCTGCAGTCCCTAAGCTACATGCTAAGCCCTCGGCCATACAAGGCAGATCCTCTCTGCTCTACTCTGACATACTTTTCTTTGTGCTTGAAAAGAATCTTGGCGCTGGCAGCCGGCCAGTGTGCGCTGCCTATTCATACCACGGGGCTCAGTGTGCTACAGCGAGCCGGAGCGGTCCGCTATCTGCAAAATGTCAGCTTTTCAGGAACCGGGAGGTTGAGGGGAGAAAGGCTTTATGTTCTAATGTCTGGAACTCGTTCTGCGCTCGGAGGAGAGAATTCAGATGTTTTGTTTTGCTGCCGCTGATACCTGGGAGCGCCCATATCTGGTGTAACATGACTCACTGGCTTTCATTTCCTGCAACCATTTCATCATGAAGTGCATATATGACTTTTATTTCCCCCCCTTCCACCACTTTAAGCACACATTTGGGCCTTTCCATGCCAGCTCACCCAACACTCCCACTTCATGTCATGGACTCTCTTGAAAAATGTGAAAACTTCTATTAAGTTCACGGGACCTTGCCGAATCCTAAAGCCCTGCTCCAAATACTTTTCTTTTTCGTTTGGCCCTCAGAGCTAAAGTTTCATCATTTTTTTGTGGTTCCTTCCTCACCCCGCCGCTTCTTTTCTCCATTGGTTTGGCTTGAAATTTGTGCTGAATGTCCACAAAACCTTCAGCTAAATAGTTTCTTGCTGAGGAAACAGGGAGCAACAGCTAGCCAGGCACTTTCCCAAATAACTAAATCACTGTAATTTTCCTTTTTTCACACACCAACAAGTGAGCTTGGGATGTGTTGGTGGGCAAATTTATATTAGCTTTCGACAACCAGCAGTCCAGATTGTATGTAGACCGATCTTGCTCTCTGGAATCCGAGCTTCAGCACATTTATTTGAAACAAACTAAACCCTCTGAGCTCGAAGCTGTTTCTTTTCTGTCCCATTTTTACTCACTGTGGGCTCATTTTTCATTTCAATATAAAGTCCAGTACCTCTTTGGAAACAGCAGAACCTTGGCCAGAAGTAGACAGAACCCAAAAATGACTCTGTGCATGATTGCCTTCCATACTATGGATATTTTACTACTTATATTTTTATGTTTCGTCTGTTACACAGCCTGCAGTTCAGCCCAGTGCACGTGAAAGCTCCTGAATTTTTGTCATTTGATTATTGGTCGCGGCTGAATTATTTATGGCTTCGTGGTTGCAGGGAAGAGTGCAGAATATTTTGTTTTATATGGAATGTGGTTAATGCAAACAGCTTATTTTTGTGAAAGCATGCATGTAGAATAAAGTTATTTTGATAAAATATCACTATTGTAAGCTCACATTCGGATAGTTTTACAGATGGTGTGTTTCTACAGTTTGTTCCTCCTATAAATGGTGGGATTTGGGGGATTTAAAAGGTTTCAAAGGGTTTGATGGCCAGAATATGGGCAGAGTTCCTTACTTGTAATAAAAGTGCAGACACTACAAAACTGTGTACTCATGAACTGAAATCTATTCTGTGATAATGTTTGTCACTGAGAAACTAACACAAAAACACACCACATATCATTTGTATTACTGCCGCTTTGGAACACAACTGTAACCATGCCAGTCAGGTTTCAGCTTCTCTACACAAGAGGCTCAATGGAGCTGCCACGGGAATAAGGCCAAGTTCAAAAAGACAATCGCATGGAACGAGGACAAGGAGAAGCACAAAGAAAGGTTCAGTAAACCTGCCATGTGTAACTCTGGACCTCAAATTCTGGCAGCCGCAGTGAGTTTCTTTGTCCTGGGTGTGAATGTAATCCTCAGCTCTAGCACCGTTGGAGCCTTTCACCAACCGAGCCACAAACATCTGAGTCCTCAGGGTGCAGGGAGAGTTTCCACTGCAGCCACATGAGATGGATTAGCAGCCGTAATGCAAACTGAATGAACTCGTTGAGCACATGACTGTAGACTGCACACCGCTGGTTCACAAGGTTTCCGACTCGTGACTCTTCATAATAAGGCTTGTCACAAGTTGTGCATACTAAATCCTGCTTTATTAGTACCATTATTTTTAATGACCTCAACTGTGTTTTGCTAAGAGCGGCATTTCCGATGATTAAAGTCAACGTGCCACAGCGAGGACTGTGCGGCACTCTGCTTCCTCTTCCTGCAGGTGAAGTCAACATACCAACTGTCTTTCTTCTCTCCAGCAGCTTTCCTGTCCTCAAGACGCGGCTGCAAACCTGATGCCGACGTCCACAGCTTGTGGATGAAGCACAAAGCAAAATATGGAATTATTTCGCTTACGTAGCCGACAGTGACAGTCCACTGACGCCACAAAGTCAGTCTGCATAATACACTTTAAAGCTATGCAGACGAAGCATCTTGTTGACAGACACGCCGGTTACAGGTTCAAGAACGTGCCCTCAAGTGTAATTCAAATGAGTGTGTTTTATTACCAATGTGGCAGTGATGTCTATATGCTGCCTTCACACTGGTAACTCATATTCCAGCAGGCTGCTCAAAATCAGTCTGGACTGCTGCAGAAAGAATGAAAGTTAGTGAGCAAATGTGCACTAAACTCGTCTTTGTACTGCTATCTTCAAGGGTTTATCCTTTTTTAAGAAGCAGTTTACCTTGTGAAGGTGGAGAGACGTGTAACGAGCTGCTCTTAGTGTTCCAGTTGGATATGAAAACATACAAACAAACTGTGGCACCATAATTAACTACTGCTGTTTTATGGCTTGTTTTCACATCATTCTGATTAATTTAAAAAAAATCATATATCATTGCTATCCCCAACCATTCCTCATCCCCACCCTCACTGAGTCTGGTTCTGTCAGAGGTTTCGTTTCCTTTCTGGTAAAGGGGAGATTTTTGGTTCCTTCCCATCATCGCCAAGTGTTTGCTCAAAGGTAATCCTTTGGGTTTGTTGGGTTCTCTGTTTAAAAAGTGTAAGCCACCTGACTTTGTAAAGTGCTATGAGATGACATGTGTTGTCAGCTGGTGCTAAATAAATAAAACTAAACTGAACATGAGTCCATTGCTTTTCTTAATGTTTTAGGTTTTTGCTTTGGTGTCATTTGTATCGAAATTTTTGAGTGAATATTGTTGTGAAGCCAACAACTAGATTACTCCTCAAACAAGAATGCGTGCAATGAACTCATGACTCCCTCAGACTAAGGATGGTTCAGACTCCTGGCCTGGAAACAACAGCTACTCATAGACTTTCAGAACTATCACTATGTAGAGAGGCTTTCCAAGGCCCAAAGTGGTGCGAATGATGGTGGAAACAGCCCCATAATCGACCTTTTTTAGGCCTTTGTGTTGGATCAAACAGCTTCAACAGCGACATTGACTCAGAGCCTCCAAAACATCAACAAATAGTAGTTTCTAAGTAGTTCTATGAGCATGTAGGAACTGGAACACTGGAGGGTTTGTTATGTGAGCCTATGTGATAAAGACTCAGAAAGGCAGAAAAAAAATGCCACTTCTTGTCCTCTCCAAGTTTATCCAATCAGCATTTGTGATCTCAGATTTTCAACAATCAATGTCAAGACCCAAACAGAAGTATCCAGGTTCTACAAGGGTGGTTCTTGCTTCGTTCTTGCCTTAAAACCACCTTGTATGTTCAATCCTTCTAGCTCCATGTCTAGTCTCTATTCAGCCCATGTCTGAATCACTCAGGTGTAGGATCTCAGAGAGGCTGCCTATGACAGACAGCGGTTTGCTGAAGTGTTCCATACTATAATCTGAACACAGCAGTAAAGTTTAAAGTCGGTGAAGTGGCCCTTCAGCTACCTCGAGGGCTGGAAACTCAGCAGTACTCGACGAGGACTGAGAGCCACTGGTCTTGGCAATAATTATCTCCTATAATAATGGAACAAAGGGGATCTTTGTGTTAATGTAATGGAGCTACAGAGGTCAGTTAAATTCAGCTCTTTTGGCGGAAACTGTATCCACCCTGTAATCCAAGAGTCATTGTTCATTCTGACAGACAGACACTCGGGAAAAGGTAGCGCAGCATTCTACCTTCTAGCGTACAAAGGCCTGGATCTTGGTGGAAACCCTACACAGCACAACATGCTACGTTTTCTTGCAAGTCATTGTTTGTCGCCCTGCTGTTTGTCCTAATATGCTCCCCAGACCTTTCCTTAAAATGTCAAATTACCTTTTTTTTCTTTTTCTTTCTTACACCTGGAACACTCATGTTGAGTCAGAAGAGAAAAAAAAACATGTTCTTGTTTTGGGAAGCGTTATCAGGTGTCCATGGTTTGGAGTCTTTCTGTGGCCTCCAAATCAAAGTTTACACATTTTGTCCAGACAACAAGGTGAATAACTGGTCAGAAAGATCCTTTCTACCTTGAGTTTCTTCTTGAACACTATGTACTCACACTGATAAATAAAATCCTCTCTGATCTATCCCATGTTCTGGACTCTGAGTGTGATCTGCTGCCATGAGGTAGATGACACAGAGTTCAACAGGGTGAATTGGATCAGTTTAAGAGCTCCTTTGTGGACAGATCAGTTGGAATTCTAACCTTCTGAACCTCCAAAGCCAGCCAATGGGCTTGGAAGTCAACATTACACCGGTTATTAGAGCCAGAAAAAACAGAGCGATTTAGATTTTGAACTTTCTGACAGTCCTTGAACTGTTTATTCATGACACGGTGTTCCATCAGAAAACAAATCTAAGCCTGAAATCACAATGTTTCTGCCAAATCACTTTATTCTACGTATCTTATAAAAACATTTTCTAAAAACTCCCCCCAAAATGAATCGTCTCCTTCAACAGGATTCTGTAGGAAGCTAAAATCCTCTCCTATTCGTAAGTCTTAGTGTATCTGGTAGACTAATCGTAGCATCTGGACTCCTTGAAGACGTTTCACCTCTCATCTAAGAGGCTTCATCAGTTCTGACTAATTGGGAGTTCCAGATACTTACGTCCTAAAGGAGCCATTAACGCCTGAGTTTCGGTTTCAAATGGTTTCATTAACCATGATTTTGAGTGAATCAGCTACAACTGGGAGCCATTTAGCAAAAATTCCGGGATTTTTTTGGTTGAACTGCAGGCAGTGTTTTCACAGAACAGATGGGAGATAAGTACAGAAACAAAAAATGGCAAAAATGCCAAACATTTGTTGGTTCCAACATCTCAAATGTGAGGATTGGCTTCATCACATATTACAGAAAACTGATCATCTTTGTGTTCACCAGACAAAACAAGGCATTTGTGGACAATTCTAATTGACATTTTAACAATTTTGAAATCTAATCGACGAAATAATTACTGGAGAAAAACAGCTGTTGGTTGAAGCCGTGGAAACAGCGAACCAGCCACAACAGTCTTTTTATGGACTTCCTGGCTTCCAGCTCCTTCAAAGGTCAGCACTGTCAAGACCGCTTGCTATTCTTTAAATGGCACAAATTTGCATGTCAAAGTTCACCGAGGTTGAACTTAACACAAACCCCTGCAAAGCTCCGCTGTTTTAAAATGCTAGTGTGAAGCTCTGCCTTCTGGGCCTTTAATCCCAGCCTCTGCAGTGGAAGATAAGTCCTTTTATTTCTCCCCTCTCCCATGTGACACTTTATTACTTTAGTAGCGGCGCCTTCGCTTCAAATTGGTGAAAACGTGTCAGATCAGAGACGTACTGCGCACCTTTGTGACGGATCAACAAGTACCTGTACAGGTGCACGCGTGGAAAACGATCCAGCTTCCCTAAAACAGAGTGGCATCCCATCTGACAGGATTCCATTCAAAATACTGGTTGTGCTGCCTCACGTCAACTCTCCTTCGCACCCAACATGTTTAGCACATGGGTGTTAAAGCGACTCATCAGCCCGAGCGCAAAAAACACAACGGAGTTTGTCACCGGCTTTGATGTTAACTCGGTGTATGTTTCGCGTTGGCGTGTTTGCACGAGAGACTCCGTGTTTGTGCATATGATAAATCTGACAACACGCCGCTCGGCCTCACCTTCCCTCACTCCTCCTGACAACAAGCGAGCTGTCATCATATTCATATTCTGCTGTTGTTCTCCGCACCCCTCCCTTTACACAGTGGATCAGTATGTAATCCCTTTATTGTTGCTGTGCTTTGGCACTGACAGTCTGTTAGAGGACAAGCCAGTGCAAGCTTAAGGAAATGCTCGCTGTTCCCACACTGTTTATGTTTGTTTTATGTCTTTCCCATTTTTTGCCTCTACATATTACACGAGTGCAAGAAACGAGATAAGATTTAAAGACATGTATAGATTCTGAAAAAGCCGCTGGATTGAGCGCATTGCAGACTCGATACCACCAACACAGCATCATGTGGGTCCATTGCGTAATTAGCTTCAGCGGTTCTAGCCTTTTCTCCTATTGACCCGAGCCTCCGGTGAATAAACGCAATCAGCATAGAGAAAGACCCAGCGTTGCCGCCGGTGATGCAGCATAAACCGGCACAGTTTAGCCAATCTCCAGCTGTCGTTTTCTGGCAGTGTTTATTTCCCTGTATCTCTCAACCCTCCCCTCCCCGTGCAGCCGTCTCTCAACGTACAGACAGGCCTGTGCATTGAGCAGCAGCTTTAGATTACAAAGCACAGATCTGCCTGGGTACACATGGCAGTGAGCTGTCAAACAAGACATGTGGATTTCTCCCAGGCACAATGGGTTTGTTTAGCCAATGCTTAGGCAAACAGATGGAGAAGAAAAGGACAACCAAGGTGGAAGGTAAAAGGAAAAACAGGAGAGCAGTCACTAGGGGAGCGATGATGCTGTCGGTTCACTGCTACGGCAAAAGTTCCTGTCAATAAAAGTTACTACTTCGGGGGAGTAAAATGCAACTTAAAATGTGCTTTCATGTGCTGCTTTTGAATGTTTATAGCTGTGTAGACATCCACAGAGAACTCTCCTGGCCTCCTGATCTCATCCAACCGAGGTGAAAGCTGCCAATCATCAAGTAAACTCGCTCCACATCTCCTTGATTGATTGGTACCAAATTTTGCAAAGACATTTATTGTTTCCAGAGGATAAATCCTGGTGACTTTGATGTTTTTTTTTGTTTGTTTCTGGCCTTAAATGTTATCCTGTTGAGGGCAATTTTTCCATTTTAGTCAGCACTTCAGCAACAGCAAGAAGAAAAAACTCCCTTTAATCAGTATGACACCGCCGGCAGAGCCAGGCTCAGGGAGGGCAGCCATCGACCTCGACCGGCTGGGATGAGGGTAGAACAGCCTTAACAGTTTAGATTTCATTTGAATTTTCATTTATGTCCCCCATGGGAAGAATTCTAAAGATTTTAATCCCGCAAAAAACCCAATTTCCGACCAAACACATTCAGAACTAGCGGCGTTCCAACTGGCCTCTGCTGTACTTTATGTTTAGTGCTCATAGACAAATATTAACATGCTAACGTACTGAACCATCAGCTGGCAATAATGACAAACATTATATTGACTCATCATTAACATGCTAACATTCCCATAGGTTGCATTTTACACTGTAAAAAAAAATGTAATTTTATGTAATTGTTCATTTTTTGGTATTTCTAATATATGCAGAGTATTTATTTAATAATCTAGTTCATGTAACATATTGTGAATGACCTGCAACTGTGAATAACGATTAAATTAATATACGTTTAGGAAAATTAGCTATTTTGACAGTATTATTTTTCATAATTTCTAAAATATTTCCCATTTAACAGATAAATCTGATAAATTCAGATGTAAAACTAAATATTCAAATACAATTAGCAACGATTAACACAATAAGAGGTATTTCTTCTGTAATTTTACACAATTTTGTTCATTTAGAGACCCAGGCGCTCGTAACATTAAGGCTTGAAAATGCATTTTTTTATAGAAACTTACTGCATTTTAACGAGGTGGATGTTTTCCATTATTTTAGAGTATTAGTTACAGTATTTTTGGTGCCCTGCTATATTGTAGAAGTTTTCCATTTTGTTTGTAGCTTCACATAGCATAGTGTTTGCATTTAAGCACTGCTGTGTCTAAACACAGCCTCTCAGAGCCCATGACTGCACACCTATAGGCAGGACTGATGCATTAACACTTGATGATGTGCTCATCTGATGTTTCGGGGTGTTTTTGCTGCCAAGCTTGTCGCACCATTAACACGGTTTGATTGCCTGGCATCTGCACTGCTGCTGGAAAAGTTGAACAACTTTCCACCACCAACAACTTTTGCACAACTCACTTCATGACGTCGCCCCATTCAAAGCGAGACCGACGAAGCCTGAACTGCGACTGATGCACCAAAATCATGTGTCTTGACTTTTTACATGTGGATTTCACTGCAGGCGCGGAGCAACGTCTGTAACTCCGATATCCTATTTCAGCCCGATTTCCAACACTCGCGGTATCGCTATAAGTGAATCCCTCAGTGTAACACATTGGATCTGTATCCAGCGTTGCCATATGGGAAAGCAAATATCTGAACCACCCCTGGCTGGCAGAGATATCCCGGCTTAGAGGGCCCGAGGAAGTACTACTTGTTAAGCATAGAGATTTGGAGGACGGGGGTGGGAGACGCTCTCCAAAGCATATGCCATGATTTATTTAAGATTTGACTCCGTACTGCATTATATCAGAGCAGTGACTCCGGCATTATGTGGACATAGGATTTAGTCTTGGCTCCGGAGCCGCGGCGTCTCAGTGATTGGCTTTTGTTTGTTTATCTGTGAGCGTACAGTAAACAAACAGCATTCCAGGCCAGGGTTCCCCGTTGTGTTTCTCCGCTCGGCACATCTGAGTGACGGATGCTCTGGTTCCAGCAAGTTCACTTAAATGTCAAGCAGCAGCATCCGCTAATGTTGTCTAACAAAAAAAAAAAAGAAATGGAGGTCAGACTGATGTATACCACCCATAACAATCCCTCTCGACATTTACGGCGCTTGCGTGTCAGTTTGATGTTTGGGGAAACATATTGGGAACAACTGGAAAGCACCAGCTGAAGGAGAGCCGTCAAAAGTTGAGTCATGCGGCGGGATTGCTCGGATATTTCCCAACATGTGAATCTTAACTGTTAGAAAATATTAAATTTGTGCCAATCTCTTTATTTTCTACACTGGAAAATCCACCTTTCTTGATTTACTGAACATTTCTGGTGCACACAGAACTGGCCATTTTTGTCAAGGCTGCTAAAGCGACACATCAAACACATTTCTAAGCTTCTTTCATTCGACACTTCTCTTCGAAAAACTTTTCTCTGGAAGTTTTACAGATTTGAAACCTCCATCGATTTAAAAAAAAAATAAAATCCTCATAGAGAGACTATAACCTTTTCTGAAGTTGGGGCAGTTTTACAGACTTTTCTGAGACATTTTCAGGGTTTTCTACTGAGAACTTTGTCTGGCTGCAGCTCAGTGTCAAATATCTCTCAACTTGTGACAATTAATTGGTAGAAAATGTTGAATTAGTGTCAGTTTCTTCATTTTCTGCACTGGAAAATCCTTCTTTGACCTGATTAGTGATGCATTTAGAATATTTCTGCTGTCGTGGGAAACTGTGGCCACTTAGAGAGCGTCCAAAACATTGTTTTTTCAAACATTTCCAAGTTTCTTTCATGAGATACCTGCGTTTCCTGCATGCTTCTGCTGCTTTGGGCTCTTGGACACATGTATACATGGTAGTGTCCTGCTCAGTGCATTTAAGCTTTTGCTGTGTTTGGAACTTCACATGATGCCAAACAAATGGTTTTTCTTGAAGGCTTACAGATTTGAAACCTCTATCATTTAAAAAAAATCCTCATAGGGAGACTATAAACTTATCTTTCTGAAGTTGAGGCAGTTTTACAGACTTTTCTGAGACATTTTTCAGGGTTTTCCGCCGAGAACTTTGTCTGGCTGCCACTCAATGTCAAACATCTTCTAACTTGTGACGGTTAATTGGTAGAAAATGTTGCATTTGTGCCAATTCCTTCATTTTATACACTTGAAAATCCTTTTTTGACCTGATTTACTGATGCATTTGGAATATTTCTGCTGTCGTGGGAAACTGTGGCCACATACAGAGCGTCCAAAACGTTGTTTTTTCAAAAATTTCCAAGCTTCTTTCATTAGATACCTGCATTTCCTCTATGCTTCTGCAGCTTTGGGCTCTTGGACACATGTATACATAGTTGTGTCCTGCTCAGTGCATGACACTAGAGAGCTTTTGCTGTGTTTGGAACCTCACATGATGCCAAACAAATGGTTTTTCTTGAAGGCTTACAAATTAAAAACCTTTATCATTTAAAAAAATCCTCATAGGGAGACTAGAAACAAACCTTTTCTGAAGTTGGAGCAGTTTTACAGACTTTTCTGAGACATTTTCAGGGTTTTCTACTGAGAACTTTGTCTGGCTGCAGCTCAATGTCACATATCTTTTAACTTGTGACGGTTAATTGGTAGAAAATGTTGCATTTTGTTGCCAATTCCTTCATTTTCTACCCTTGAAAATCCTTCTTTGCCCTGATTTACTGATGCATTTAGAATATTTCCGCTGCAACAGGACACCGTGGACACGTACAGAACATTTTCTACTGATTTAAATCTAAGGTAAACACACCGAGACGTGTTTGTGCAAAGACGTAAGGGAAAATTCCAGCCGTCACTGATTAACTCGACTGTATTGACTCCTAATGATAATCACGCTGCACTCAAGGCGTAAAAAGGCAAATACGACGACGCACTTATGCTTGAGAAGTGAAAGCTCCTGAAATAAATGCACTTCTTTTTTTCTTTTTTTTTATCCAAGAGCACTTCTCAGTGTTGAGCTTGCTGGATATTTATTACCGACACAGTCTCCTTGTTTGATCCCTGACTCCAGGTTAAACTGACCTGCTCTTGTCACCGTGATCACCGGCAACTGAGGGAGTGGGAGGGGGGCAGATTTTGATGTAGCAGCGTTGAACATTGACTCAATAAATGGAAGTCTTTATGGCAGGTTATTATAGGGCGCTTGATACCACTTCCAGGAAGGTCAATGGGCAGGTTGGAGCTGGAGTGTGCAGCGGCGGCCGTAATCACTCCACTCGATACGCTACAGTAATTGCAGACCCGGGAACTCATCTAGATGAACAAACATTAGCCCCGGGAGGTTAGAAGAATGTCCGGATTAAGTGGAAGTTGTCTGATGCAAACGACGGAAAGTGCCGAAAAGCTGAAGCGCCGCTCCGACAACCTCGGCAGAGAGGACTTCAACGCACAGACCATTAATCCAGCCGACGCCGGGAGAGCAACTCGTTCTCAACCTACACCGGAGGAACACCAGCTGTTCTTAAACACATCGCCAGTGCGATTGTGACATTAAAAATTAATTGTGTAAGCCAGTAAAAAAAGTTGAGCAAAGATGTAAAGTGGCAGCCAGGGAACATTTGTAGCCTATAAAGCAGTAAAAAAAGCAGTAAAATGTGTAAACAGCGTCACGAGATGTTGAATAAAAGCCAAAAACAATCTTCTTAGGTGTCGAAATAAGTGAAGCTTTGCCCTGAGTTTCCTTTTATTTATATATTTACACATGGAGGAACCCAAAGATGGTTGTATTTGTGTATTTGTGAATGAAAATGACAAAAATCTGACTGTGCACATGTTTTGTAATTTGGAGTATATTACTATTTAACAACTTTTTATACGTGTTTTCTTGTTACTGCTTCATTCTAAACTGACATATATGATCAAACTAGCACTGGTTTTGTCCTTTAGCTTCTTGGTTGGGTATTAAGAGGAAGAACTGGACACCAGATTTTAAAATAACATCCAATCAAAGCTGCTAAATCGGCACATTGGCCTCAAAACAGTTTCCATTTCATTCGACACCGATATTCTCTGCATGTTTCTACAGGTTTGGGCCCTCGGGGCATTTAAACATAGTCGTGTCCTTCTCAGTAGACAGCAGGCTGAACTTAACCGCCACCGCTGGATGTAGTCAGAGGAACTGGACACAGGAGTCAGAGATGGCAACTCAATCTTTTCTTGGGATCAAATATGAGGCCCGAAATGTGCCAGTGGGCTTGAAAATCTTTCTTATTCCTCTCAGAAAATGAACCAAATCTATGCTTCAAATGAGAATATTTCATTTAAAAAAAATCAATTTCTAATACACGTCTTCTTTCATGATCCATTTGCACTCATCACAAATCAAAGCAAATAAAAAAAATTCATTCCTCAGCACAATTTTAAAGCCAAGACGAGTGACTCAGCTGTGATTAACAGTCAGGTCATAAAAAATCAGAGAGCTTTAAGACGAACTGGGCTTAACTGAAAACTGTGTTTAGACAGAACAAATATGAGACAAGTAGGGAAACATGTTAAAATGAAAATATTAACAGTATGTAGAGCCACTTCCTGATTCTTTGGGGAAAAAAAATCTAAAATATACGTTCAAATTTCTTTCTTTCTTTCTTTCCGATGTATAATATTCTGACTTTGCAATCCTGCACAGAAGTTCACAGTAGTATTTATTTTCTATTATTATATTATTTATACTTAGATTCTATTTTCTATTTTTTGATTGTCTTTCGTCACGTAAAAATTTCTTAAAAAAAGAAAAAAAAGTATAGTTTCCGCTTGCTTGTTTTCCTGCTTGCTTTTTTTGTACATTCTTATAGAATTATTTATTTTGTGCACTGTGATAAAACAATTCCCCTTGAGGCTCTTTAAAGTTTATCTTAGTCTAAGAAGACGTTTCTGAGTTTTGTCTGCTTCTAGTCATGGTTGTGTTGTTTCCATAAAGGTCCAGGACTTTACACGAGAAAATTAGGCCACAGTGAGTAAAAAACATAAAACAAGCCATAAAAAAACATAAAAACTGCTTCTAGTTCAGAGAATTGAAGTCAAGAAAGCCTGTAAAAACAGAAGCTATAACAACACTAGGTCTGACTGTACTTTTTTCTGACACAGTTCAGAAAAAAAGGTCGCTGAAGTGGAGAAATCTTTACTTTCATAAGCTTTTCTTTTAAACTCAAGGAAGAAAACATAAATCACATCATCCTTTTCAAATTTCTTTTACGCTGTCAAACTTTTTTTTGTTGTTTTTGGACAAACTCCAAACTACTTTCTGCATGTAGACCAACTCTGGATGTTCCTCAGAGCTCCACTTGATGACATGTGAAATAAGCGCATGCTGCCTCCAGAAGCTCCAGATTCCCAGCGACAGTGAAGCCACCTGTGACCCTGCTGCTGTCAGATCCACACACCTCCACCACAGCAGCTACACGAGCTGACTGCTGCTGGCCCAACATGTGCATGATCCTGATAAGGAGCAAGACAAGCTGCTTCACACTGCTTGTTCTTTTTCTGTTGTGCATGTGTGACAACAGATCCGTTTGTTCAGCAAGCAAATGAGGGGAAACACAAGCTTAAATGAAACTGAGGAACACTGGTTGTAATCTAATACATTTAGATTGCTTTTAAAATGTTTATTCTAACAGGATTAGGTGGCAGGCACTGTTCCTTGAGTTATTTTTTTTAGATTGTTTTCTTAAATGCATACACAAGTCATTTCCTCCTGCATGTGGGACTTACCTGCTCCAGAATTGCTGCGTTTTCTGCCCTCCTCAGCTTCCTCCCACGCCAAAACACTGCGGTTGAGGACAACTTCTACCAGCCTGTGCTTCTGCAAGAGCTTCGATGACAGTAATTTGGCCTGTTTATCCATATTTTTTGGCGGCTCAGACGTGTCATTAGCTGCTGTGTCCAGTGATCCTCATCTCCAACTTTGCGCTCCGGACTGAGGAGCGTCTGAGCCGGTCTGAGCTGCACTCTGCGCGCAGATCGTGTGTGAAGAGATGAGTCACTCAGGAGTGGAAAAAAAAAAAAAAGGGAGCAGAAGCTGGCCTAGTTTACATTCTGGGAGGGAAGTAATAGGTTTGATATGAATTGC
>NW_007577934.1:576136-585763 GCF_000690725.1 Stegastes partitus | reverse complement strand
CAGCGACAGAGTGAGAGCTCCTACTTCTTCTCATATCTTTGAACCCAGAGGAACAGACTCTGCAGCAGCTTGTTGCGTAAACACAAGAGATCTTTAATTTCTGACTCAACACACTTCGTCTGGGCCACACTGACCAAACTAAAGCGATGATAACATGTCACATCCCAGCCAGTGGTTATTTATGAGGCAAACAGCAGCATTAATTAAAAACATACAATCTGTGTTTGTCCTCCTATTAATAGCTGAGTGGAAACCAGCGCTGGAAAGTAGCTCAAACTACTCAAGTACTGCAGCAAAGTAGACTTTTAAAGTGCTTTACTTTCCCTAATACTTTGCGCTTTTCTCACTACTGCATTATTCTTTTTGACAGCTTTAGTTACCCTAAAAAAGTACGATTTTACATAAGATGCTGTTGATTAAACTGTGTCAGAAAGTTAACAGCTTCACCAAACATTGATTCTCTAAACTTCTGTTTCAATTCAATAAATGTTTGACTGACCCAACAGCCAACCAGAAACCTCACTTTAGAGAAAAAGCAGAAGCAGATTTGTGAATCAGAGCTTTGTTTTTCTCCTCTCATGGGATTAATCATCTGATAAACCCTCAGATTTTCCTGCTGTTCCTGTAAATAAAACTGGATATAAAGCAGGTCAAACTAGCTCCACCTGCAGCAGCAGCAGCAACATGCTGCTGACACACTGATGCTTCAATAATAATCTGACATTAAATGCATCATTCAGAGACCCCACCAATGCTTTTTTACTTTACCTACCAATGCTTCTGTTCTTTTATTTGTGTTTTTTATGCAGGATTGTTGTGTCGGTACTTTTACTTGAACAAAGGATCTAAATACTTGTTCTACCACCGGTGAAACTTTTTTTTTTTTTTTTTTTAAGATAAAGCAAATAGAGTAAGAAAACTAAAAGGGAGTTTGTTATAGTGAAGCTTCTTCTTTTGTTCATGGGACCAATAAAACAGGTGGATGTCTCATAAGCTGAAAGCCTAAACTACACCCGATTGCATTTTAAAAGATGGAATCACATCAGAAAATGGCATTATGACATGACACAAGCTTACCTGCAAATCATAATCAGATAGTTAAAGATAGAAATACCACACTGGTATCTTCTTGTACACGATACTTGTGTGGCAGTATTTCTATTGGCGCCATCTTTTTAAACTTTTGTCTGAAAAAGAATGCAACAATACATATTTCCAGACACAGAAACCCTTACAGTCCTTACCAACAGCGTTTGCACTCATGCACCTCCACATCATCACACTCTCACCTCCATACGTCACTGTCAGGACTTCACTGTGGTCGTCCTGACCAGATTCATCAGGTTTAAACATTCCTGGCCTTATCGGAGCCAGACAAGTGCATCTCGGTCTTATCTGTCCAAAGAATGTGCTCATAAGATGCATCAGGGTGCTTTTCAAATACCTAGCCAAGTCTTATCCTGCAGTTTTGTTATGAAGTGCAAGGAGGAGTTTTTTTTTCTTGGGTTGATGCTCTGCAATGTCCTTTAACACTGTCTGAGGCTGTTCCAGAAACTCTTATTTCCACTGATAAATCCTGCACCAGTTTTGAAGCACTTACTTTAACCAGATTGTCACAAGTGGCACCCTGTCTGTGATTATGACGGCCCTGATTACTGGTGCCATGGCTCATTCTATGCTGGTGTGCTCAATTTTGTTTAAGTGACCACAGGTTGTCTAACTTGTGTGCCCATGATCACAGGTGTATTAACTTTTATTGGATTGAGTTTCAGCTTTTGGAGCCTGTATTTTCACTGTAGTCCTTCTAAAGTGTTTGTGTTTGATTGTCCATGAGAGGAAAAACTCCACCTGTCAACTTAAAAATTATGTAATTACTGGCAGATGATGCAATTTAAAATACTTTTACATTTAAGAGACTCACTGCCGTTGTAAACTGCAAATACATCAGGACCTGTAAAAGTTAAATGTGAGAGTTTCCCTCCTCGCCTCTGGTCCTGATGCTGGTGGTCTCTTTTGATTGACACACAGTCTGCAGCTCCTGTCAACAAAGCACAGACCACGGAGCCTGACGTCAGCTGCCTCTCAAGCCACCTAGCAGCAGATCTCACTTGTGATTGGCTCTCAACGAGGAAGTGTCGCACCAGCCAATCGCGGCCGCGCTTACTCGCCGATTAGGCAGTATCAACATGGCAGCTTTCTGAGTTTTGGAGGAGGGGACCTGGTGTAAATAAACACAAATTTAACAGTTTAGAGGCAACGACAGCGTCGGAGTGTTTGAGTTTATGTGTGATTGGACCGCAGGGGGAAAATGTCGAGTGACGGAAACAAAAAACAGTTCTGGAAAAGAAACGCAGCGAAGGTTCCTGGCAGGTAAGTGACGTGTTCCCTCCTGTTGGCTAGCTTAGCTGTAGCTAGCTAAACTCCACTGACGCTGTTGAGCTTCAAACGCAAGTTTCACTTTCAATGACGGCCCTGCGTTATTGCCCAGAGTTTGCGGGGTTCAGCCTTTGCAGTGTACCGGCGTCTGAGGCTAATTAGCCTAGCAGACACAGTTTACACCTTGCTGTTGCTAGCTGGCTAAGAGCTAGGATGCTAACAGTGGCTAACAGTTCAACAATTTTCCCACATCGTCACAGAGTTGTAAATAATGATAGCAGCGATCGTTTTATATTGCGAGCAGCTAACAAATAAACGCCCCTTTCCTCTCACTTAGTCGCACTCCTGCAGTTTTAACAGGCATTTGCTGTGAAAGGCTAACATGACTCTCTTGACAGCCAGTTATTGATTAGTTCATTCATTTCCATTCTCTCTTCTTCACTCCCTCAGCATTCAGCATGTGTACGGCGCACAACATCCACCCTTCGACCCGCTCCTCCACGCCAAGTAAGTTAAATGTACTTCCTCATAATGAGAAAAAAGCCCTGTGATCTCGTTGGAGTAGTTGGACCAGTTGATAAACTTTAGCTCCTGTTTGTGTCTGCTGACAAACTAGGCTGCAAACTTTGGCTGAAGTTGATATTCCAGAGCTTCATTCTTTCCTCCAAAATATCTTTTAAAAAGTGATGTGACAGATGTTTTCTACTCAAAATACTGAATGAAAACACATCTCGTCATCAGGAAAGTAGAGCTGAAGAGAAAATATGTGATTGCAATTTGATTTGGGATACAACATTTTAAAGGCTAACTGAACCTCTACATGACACACTATCAAAAATATGATGCTCACAAAAAGAGGACAGTGTGAATGTATGAAGACGTTAACAGAACAGTTCCTGCATCAGATTCACGGCATAATCTATGTTCTGAATGGCGTCCTTTGTGATTTACTAATTGCACTCTTTGAAATTTAGATTTGAAATATACGATTTTTTTTACTTCCAAATGGCAGATTTAATCTCTTTTCACAAATAAGATGAAACAGATAAACCAGATTTTCTTTCTCTTTTTTGTCTATATGATTATAGAGGCTAATGCTGTTGCCTATTTACCTGACCTTAGTGGAACTTTCTGTCCCTTGTAAAAATCAGAATACACGAGGACAAGGCAGAGCTTCGTGTACTTTTTTTATTTGCCTAGTTTACTTCCATCTCACCTGATCACTAGTATCATTCAGGAGTGATTATTTGGCAGAAGACATTGAAACAAAACAACAATGCAAAACCCTGAGGCTTGCTAAACAGCTGCTCTATTTTTAGCCACATCCCAGCCAGGAATGTGGAAATGTCTGTTTTCCCGATGCATGAGTGATGAGTACACACCAACAGTGACGACATGGACTGGGACGTGGCAAAGTGCTTGACTGTGTTTAACGTCATATGTCAGGTCTTATGGTGTGATTCTGGTGAGCTTTTGTGTGCACTACGTGGCATTTCCTAATCTGTCGCTTCAGAGGAAGTGACTCTACCAGAAGATCTAGTTGTTTGATGGCGGGGTTAACACGTTAAAGGAAATGGAGCGCAGTTTCAGTTTGTTTGATTTTAGCTTAATGGAAAAGTCCTGTTCGGCGCGAACTGGATGTTACGTGATCTAAGAATTCAAGAGGAAGTTGAAAACATGTTTTATGGTGGGGAATTTGTGAGTGAATAAAATTTGATTGAATGCAGCAGTATAAAAAAAACAAAAAACATTTGAACTGTATTTTATATACAGTTAAAAGGAGAGGAAACCTGTTGAATCAAGAGATTTACAGTGGGTACAGAATCTTTGTGAATTTCAGGGCTGCAACTATTTTTATATTGTCGATCAATTTTCTCATTTAATTGATTAGTTGGTTTATAAAAGGTCAGAAAAATGTCAATTTGTGTTTCCCAAAGCCCAAGAATACGTCCTTAATTGTCTTGTTTTGTCCACAACCAGAAAGAAATACTGAGTTTGCTATAACAGAGGAGGAAAGAAGCTAAAAAATATTCAGATTTAATGAGCAAGAATGGGAGAATTTTGCTTTTTTTCTTTAAAAACACATATTCAAACCAGGTAGATTAGCAGAATAGTTGGCAATTAATTTAATTGTTGACAATTTATAGAATAATTCATTAACTATTGTGGCTCTGGTGAAATATTTCTGCTTTCCTTTCATAACTTGTCACTGAATGTACCAATATTGAGCCTATTTTGTCTCTCAGTCACACACACAGATAGCGAGCGAGAGAAACAGTCTTTTATTCAGTAATAATCCTTTTCTTTCTTCTGATTGATGTTTAATCACGTAGATTTCCACCGGGGCTTGAATTTAATTTGCTTGTTTTTCTTTTTTTTTTTTTTGTCAGGGTATAAGTTCAGATTTGCTCTTTTCTTCTAAGTTATGATGGAAGTTAGCTAATATGGACACGTTTCTCTCTCTTCTTTATTATGGTAATCCTTGTCTTTGTGAGAAATCAGAGCGCCTCCCTGCCTCCCTCCACCCCCCACCTCTCCCTTTCCCTCTCCCTTTTTCCTCGTAGCGCGATAAAACGGAAAAAAGGTTGAGTTTAATTGAATTCTCGTTTCGTCTGTTGCATTTCTTGTTCGCGCTGAATGAAACGGTGTCCTTGCAGCACAAAGAAAGCAACTCAGTGAAATTTTGTCTTTTGAACAATGCCAGACTCTGTGTTGTTTGGTGTCAGAGATCTGCCTCTGATTCAAGTGTTTAAGACGTGGAGTGTGTGTGTGTGTCGAGGTGGTGCGTCACACAACTACACTTACACAAAAGTCTTGACACCGAATGGCACATCCTGTTGATTTTTTGAAGCGAAAAGAAAAATATAACTTCAGCCTCACACATTTAAAAAAATCGCCCGTCTTCAAATGTTTTTGCACTGTTGCCTTTTTATTCATGAACACGAAAAATGGTGTCAGAGCTGTTTTGTAAGGCAGGTCAAGAATTATTGTTAGGAGTTATCAGTTGAGCACAGTTCAGAGCTGATAAATATGCTGGAAGAAAACTTCCAGACAAAAGTGCTTTTATGCGATGCAGAGGATAAAAGCGAAAACCCAATATTACAGCAGGAAGGTTCATCTACCACCAGCTGTGTTTTTATCATGTGTTCTGAAATTGATGGAAAAAGCACAATTTGAAAAGAAATGTCCATAATTTCGCAAAAAGAAGTTTTTAAACTTTCTTGAAGTGGTTTTTTTAAATAATAGAGGCTAGAAACACATTTTTCCAATAAGTGTGGACATGAATGATGAGCTGTTTCAGATGTTTTTTTAGTTGTTTTTAACTCTGGACAGCATAAAATGTGACAAACACCAGCTGACATGACAGAATAACTGCAACTTTCCCGGTTGAGAACGATTCTTGAAGACTTCTGTTTCTCTAAATGGACAAAGTTTTGTTTGGTTCTTCTTCTGCTTTATTTTTTTTTTTAGAGGTTGCCAAACAAGTGGTTTTGTTTCCGGCTTTTTTTTTTTTTACTCTGTTTATTACAGCCATGTGAAATGTAGCTTATACCACCACATTCTGACCACAAAACACAGCCTGTTTTATTCTCTAAAGCAGGCCTGAATCGTGTTTTCTCACTTTTTTTTTTTTGCAATGTTTCAAAACTTCAAATTCGCTTGATATTTATATGGAAATGCCACATCGATGCACAAACAGGGTCATCGGAAACGAGAGGGTGAGCTCAGATTGAGCTCTTTGGCTGAATTCATCAAAGGTGTGTTTGGAGGAAAAAAGGAGGCGCATTTGATGAAAAGAACACCTTGCCGACTGTTCAGCATGGGGGCTGGAAATGTTTCCGCTTTGGGTTTGTTTGGTCGCCTTTGGCAGAGGAATCAGAGGAGGAGGAAGATGACTTCCTGTAACAGAACAATGATTGAAAGGCTCCATGAGGTGATTTAAGAAACACAAGGGGAAGTTTCATGAAATATCCCTGAATAGAAAACTTGCTGTATATGCAGGACAGCATAAACATATCTCGAAGTGAAGAGTAGGTGAAATTACGAACGGACAGGCTCAGACTAATGGAGCTTCTGCCTGATTTATGTTTAAATCTTGTCTTGGATGTTGGTCTGACTTGATTTTTTCCCGTATTATATAGTAACATAAGCGTTTAAAGATCCCGAACTGCTCTCCACATTTTCTTTTCCATGCAAACTATTATCAGAGCGAGTTGTTGCTCCACAGTGTCTTCATTTTGTTTACATCTGCGTCCCCATGAGATCACGAGATGCTGCTGCTCCGCTCCCCGACTGCTCCCTCCGGCACGATAAACTTAATAACATCCTGCAGTGTGCGATGTGCCATTATTTTCCACTCTCGGAGTTTGTCTGAGATTAGAGGGAAGAATATCTGTGAGGTTTCTGCTTCGTGTGTGTGTGTGTGTGTGTGTGATGCAAGCCGATTTCAGAGTCTGTTTTTTAAACTCCTGTAGTATTAGCCGGCCTTAGCTGGATGCAAAAAAGTATTCTAAGCTAAGATATCTGCCAAAGGGGGGGTTTGCGAGGTACTGATTAGTACTGAAACTTTTTCTTCCCCCCCGTGCCACTGTTGCTATTTATCTGCTGTTTACTTTTTAAGTTAATGAAATGAAGAAGTAGCAGGAGTTTGTATTTACTCTGTGATCTGTCCGGAGGTGCTTGACCTTTTCATTCAACTTTGTGTGTTTATGAATTGCTGATGATTCTTTTCAAAGCCCGTGCCATGGTGTAAACTGTAAATATTTCACAGGCCAAATGTTAATTAATTGTTAAGCTCCTCTCTTGTCCGAGGGGTTATTTCATTTATCTGCCCACCTGCCAGTGTCAAAAGGATCCACTTTTCATCTTTGTCCTTATCATCATTTTGGTTATTTACCTTATCTCGTTTTCTCCCCCCGTCCCTGCATGTTCATTTCTTTTGTTTTTTCCCCTTTCTTGCTCCTCCATCCCCAACCTTTTATCTCAATTCTTCTAATCTCATCCTCTTTTTTCCCTTTCCCCCCCTCCCCTTATCTCCTCTGCTCGCTCTCCGTCCTCCAGTCTAATTAAAGCAGGCAACAAACCGCCTCCGGCCACACCAGGCAAACCCAAGAAGGCGACCACTTTCCAGGAGTTTGAGAGCATCACAAGCGACGCCTGGGACGTCGGGGATGACGACGACGAGCTGCTGGCCATGGCCGCGCAGAATCTCAACATCGAGGTCGTCATGGAGACAGCCAATAAGGTAAAAGAAAAGCTAGATGTGAGGGCGGCTGTGGCTCAGGTGGTAGAGCGGGTTGGTGGTTCGATCCTCGGCCCCTCCACAGTCGTAGTGTCCTCGGGCAAGACACTGAACCTGAAGTTGCTCCCGATGGCAGGCAGCACCTTGCATGGCGGTTCTGTCACCATTGGTGTATGAATTTGTGAATGAGAAACAAGTTGTAAGGGAAGACCATTTAGATATCAAATGGTTGATCTGATGCATGGTTTTCTGGCACACAGTTCAAGTCTTTTTCATGAATTTATATCACGTTTACTTTCAGTTTTCCTGCGCCTGCATAGAAAAAAGTGTATATGTTTTTTTCTGTTTTTAAAATTTCAGTGCAGGTTTTTGAAAGAATTTAAACACTGTTAATTAAAGTATTGTGTTAACTGCCTTTAGGACAGTTTAAAAAGATTTGTGATGCAGTTACTAATGCACTCTCTGCAGAAATGTTAAAACTCAGAGAAACATTTATGAACAATCTTAAGGAAGTTGTTAATGCACAGTCTCTCAGGTCGCTAGCTAAGCTCACAGACTGAAGTGAATTGTACACATATGTCATATTTAACGTTGGGTTTAACCTCCCGAACATGCAGCAGTTTAAGGGCATTTTTTGTCACATTTCTACTCACTGTGGACTCATCATTCGCTGCAGTATAAAGTTCTGCACCTTTATGTAAACGGCGCAACCACGACCAGAAGTAGCGATAACTCAGAAATGTGTTTTGTGTTGTATAACAATAATAATGCCATACATCGTGAAAGTTACATTTATTTGAATTATAATTTTTTTAAACCTTGAATCAACATGTACCACATTTTTCCAAGTGCCCACAAGTTTGCATACATTTTAAATTCTCTGAAAAGTCCCTGAGCTTTTGTTAAGTCGCCAAAGAGTGCATCATATTTTATTTTCTCCAAAATCTGGGTAGAGAAAACTGCTTATTTTGGGTTGTTTTTTTTTTTTTAAATTAGCCGTGTAGAATAAAGTGATATTGATGAAATATCACACTTTATCAAAGTCACCAGGAAGCGTTGGGGTTCAGAGGCTTAAAACTCCTCTCTGTTATGAGCAAAACTCGCAAGTGATGCAACTCGTTTCTCTGTCGACTGCACAGGTGATTGAGAATCACAGCAAACAGCAGGAGAGACAGAGGCAGGATGACACGACGGAGCTGGATCAAAGAGAAGAGGACACACAGGAGGAGGTGGTGGTGGTGGCAGAGGACGAAGAGGAGGACGAGGAAGAGGAGGAGGACAGGGCGGAGGAGGGAGATGTGACCAGCCCAGAGGTGTCGTTTGCCTCCCAGAGCAGCCCTTACACTGATAGCCGCCTGGTGAAGTCCCACAGCGAAGCTCCAATTGGGTCACCTAAAGGTTAGTGAACACCATTGCTCAGTGTCCAAAAGTTTCTTGGCTCAGCTGCACGCTAACAGAATGTTCTGCAGAGCCGCACTCGCAGTCGTGCTTCAAAGTTTGTGAACCCTTGAGAAGTTTTTCTATTTCTTTATATATATATATATGTCACTTATTTTCCTCAAGTCCTTAAGGTAGATAAAGAGAATCCGCCTTGTTCAATTAGACAAAAGATGTTGAAGTTGGTAATTTATTGATTGAGTAAAATGATCCAGTGTTGCCCATCTGTGAGTGGTATCTTCAGTGTCTTTTGTGACCTCCTTGTACACCAACAACTAAACGTTTTCTGGTGACGAGCACATCGACGAGGAGGAACTTTTAGTCGATTCGTCTGGACAGAACAGCTTCAGCTCTGGGCTTTTTGGCATTTCCTCACATGAACTTCTCACTTCCACAACAGTTTCTATTCGCTTAAAATCTGAACTTTGACTTGGCCACTCCAGAGTGTTTACTCTCTTCTTCTTTAACAGTTTCTTGTTTGAACAATTTGTGTAATCAGGGTGGTTTACTCACTGCATGACCCGCTTTGTCTTTCCGTTCAAAGACAAATGTCGTGACATTTTCCTTTAGAA
>NW_007577934.1:498011-573556 GCF_000690725.1 Stegastes partitus | reverse complement strand
TAAAAAAAAAAAAAAAAAAAAAACTGAAAGGGATATTAAAATCGGCAGCATTCCAGCTTTCTTAATTGCTCTGGAGTGTTTGTGCGACTCGGCATGCAGGAGATGTTTTCGTGGTTTTTCTGCTCTGGCACTGAGAACACGCTGGCAGCGCCGTCGACGGGGATTTTTATGAACTTTCGCTCGGTGTTGGGCGTGACAGAAGGTGCGTTCCTCTCTACATCGAAGGCCCGATCTCGCCAGCTAACTTGTCTGTGCGACGTCTTTGTTTTGTGTTGTGACTTTTTAAAATGTATTTTTCAGCACATATGGGGGAACATGTGGCCCCTGAATTGATGTTTGTGTCGTTGGGATAGAGCCTTCACTGTTGAAACAGAAATATCGCAACAACAGCTGCTTTCTTGCAGGCTCATTGCAAAACAGGCCACTAACGGTAACTTAACATTTATTATCACTTAGATAGACAAGGATTCGTAAAACCGTACGATAATGCTGTTCCAGAATAAGTTTTTGCACCAAACTTTCTCATTTAGGTGCCAAATAGAACACTTTTTTTTGTCATTTCCCATACACGCTGATTATTGCTATACATGTTATGTAATTGATTGTAGTGATTGCAGTTTAGTGTAGCAGCATTACAAGTGCAGATAAATGAAACCGGTTTGGTTAGTCAAAGCTCGCTCTTCTTTCTTCTGGTGAATTTCTGTTTCATTTCTGACTGCTCACTGCTTCCGTTTGCCGCTGACTGGTGCTGAAACTCTGCAGGGAGGTGGGCTGATCTGCCAACCATGCACATGTGATGGCACGGGGAAAAGATTCTTATGCTCTGAAAAAAACAAAACAAAAACGCTGTTACTCGCCGTGCTGTGGCTGTTTGGCTCTTTGCAGCAAATGCATAAGTTGGCCGTTTTATCACATCTCAGTGTTTCCCACTGGTTGAGCATGTGGTTGGCATAGATTCATGCAGTTCAGAGGGGGAGAGCGTAATCTAGATTGTTTTCTATGGCCACAGTTTACAGATGACCCCTGAACGCCTCACATACATGTTATGAGAAGATGCTGCCATTTACAGATGTTCCCGAAACGCCTCACACGCATCAGTCGACGCTAGGAGGCTGCAGTGCACAGAGAAGCCTCTAGATAGACACATAGGTTCATAGGATGCCTTATTGATGCCCTGTGGGAAGTTGCAGTGTTGCAGCAGTGATTTACATATCACAAAACACGCAACGTACAGAGAGGTAGGCAAGAAACACGCTATTTTCAAAGTGCTTGCACGTATGCATAAAAACCGGTGTATTGGATCAAAAAATAGAATAGAATTAAAAAAGAATATTTAGATTTACAAGCCTGCTGAGCATAGAGAAGCCTCTAGATAGATAGAAAGATGGGTAGATAGAATGCTTTATTGGATCCCTGAGGAAACCCGGCAGTGTTGCAGCAGGAATTTGCATTTCACAATATGTATATAGTGTGCATTGAGCTGACATGAGGTAGGTAAGAAAAAACACTGCTTTAAAAATATATACACATGTGCATTAAAGCTGCTGTACTGGATGAAAATAAGATTTAAAACAGTGTAAGAATATCACAGTTCTAATACAGGCTCCACTCAGTTGCTGCAGCTTTTTTTATACAGGCGTGTGGCCAACAATGTGTGAGCATGAAAAGAGCGAAATAAAGTGATCCACTGCCAGGTTTACCTCCGTTGAGTAAATTTATCTACCTAGAGACACACACGGACAGACCCGCTAAATGTCAGACGCACCAGTGCGACCCATGAAAATGTTTAGTCGCACTTGACAGATTTTCGGTTGCATGTGCGACCAAAACGGTCGCACTCCGGAGCCCTGACCTTACTACGGCTCGGATTTAAGCGCGGCGGAGATTCAACGTGTCCACAGAATGCGGCGCTGCATCATCTGAAATCGCTCCATTTGTTGCGCGGCTTTGTTTTTGTAACCCCCCCCTCGCTCTCTCTCATCTCTTTTCCTTCCTACCAGATGCAGCAGGTGAGCGCGCAGCCCTCCACAGACAGCGGTCGCTTCCCCACCGGCAGCCCGTCATCCCCCTCGTGGCTCGCATGGCTGACCAGAACACATCTGGCACCCCGGCCATGACCGAGAGGGAGGCGTCCCGTCTGGATAAGTTCAAACAGCTGCTGGCGGGGCCCAACACAGATCTGGGTAAGAGCTGCTCATCCAACAGTCTCTACTTATGTGTCACTGCAGTGTTCGCTCTTACCAAGTTCTCCAGTTCCACTATTGGTCCGTCTCGCTCGAAAGTTTTTGCCCAGCTTTGCCTTTTTTTTTTTTTTTGTTCCCAGACCTCTTCCACTTTTCGGTTTCCTTGCACTCTTTTGCTTCTCGCTCTCAGTCTGCCAGCTGTGCTGCGCTTTTAACGATGCTGTGAGGGGGAAAGTCATCCAGCCATCTGGACATGCAGATTACAAGGGGAAAAAATACCACCAACAACAAAAGCAAATGACAGGCCTTTGTTCTGAGCAAACGACAGGCCTTTATTGTTTATCCAACCCCAGAGACTTTGTTTGCTCCCACTGCTACCCCCAGTGACCATGAAGTCCTTACAGACCTACCTCTTTACAGTCGACTTTGTGTCCTTTACAGCTAACTTTTGGCAACTTGCGCACACCAATTTGTTGCATTAATATCTCTGTTTCAAGTGGATCAGCAGCATCAAAGTGGTCATCAGACCGTCTGCATGCCGGATGTTGAGATCTAGCCAGCGACTATTCTATAATTTACAGTATGCTATGTGTGGAAATGCTGATGATCTCAGATTTAGATCAGCAGCAGCAGCAGCAGCCTTGAAAACTGCAGTTTTTAGAGCTATCTGGCGAGAGAGGAGAGCTTTATGAAATCAAATAAATACCACCATTTCACAGAAGCATCCGCAGTTACATTCAAGCGCCGGGTGAGCAGAGGTCGAGCCTTTGTACGAAACACAAAAAAACTGAACAGTCGATTGTTGCATGAAAGCGTTTTACGTAAATGTACAGTGGCTATATCAAAATAACACGTATAATTATGCAAATACGACGACATGTATGTATTTTAGATGCAGATTGCAGATAAATTCTAAGCACGTTTTCTTTTTGAGTAACAGTTATCTCAGCTGACAACATGGTTTCATTTCCATATAATCCAATTATAGCGATTTGAGATGTTGTGAAGACTTGACGACAAAGAAAAAAAAAAGCAGCTGGTTTGTTCGTTTGACCTTAAAGCTCATAAGCGGACTCATAAAAATACATTAGTTGTGCGGAATATCGGAGGAGGAGGACGCACAGCTCGACTAAAATCACTCTTAAAAGCACTTTTCCTTTCAGGCCTGTGTTAAGATTGAGGACGTACACTTGGTGTCCTTGGGTAGTTTTTTTTTTTTTTTGTGTGTATTTCTGCTCCCGCTGTGTGCATGTGTTTGTTAGGTATGTCTCATAGGCGGGGAGCATGAAGTGAGACTGGGAGAGTGAATCAAAAAAAAAAAAGTGCAGCGCTTAGCAAGACAATGGCTGATGTGCCTGTTGGAATACACTAAATATGCTAAATGCAAAAAGACTGTGTCAGAGATATTTCAGCGCATAAATGACTCAGTTTAAATACTGTAGCTGCAGCTGTGGACTTAATTTACCACAACTGAAGTAGCTACAAGGCGGGCTATTATTAGACGCACGCCTTTTATTGCGATTTTTTTCCTCTTTTCTGAGTACATTTAATCAAATTTCAGTCAGAATCTCCTCAGTTTTTCTGATCTGCTCTCGTTGCTGGGGATAATTCGCGGTTGCTGCCGCGAATACAAAGTCGACGCTCGCTCCATCTGTTTGACATTAAAAACCTGCCACAGTTTCAGAGGACGTACTGTCTGCCACGCGATGCTTTTATTGTGAAACATATGAATTATGGTCCATCTGATACTTGATTTCTGAGGCTGATTAACAGGATGACTGAAAATTTGATTTGCATACAAATCAGGATACTTACAACTCCGAATTGATCCGCACATAACAAATGGATTGTTGTTGTAACGAAACTAATCACTTGTTGACGGAACCAAGGAGGCAGACGGGCCACAGCTGACCACGCAGACAATTTACAGACACTAATATCTTTTAGTTCATCTTCGTTTGGGTGTGTTCTGGATTTATGGGTGTAATAATTACCTTCCCTGGATGGCTTTCCTAATGAAATATTTACAGTGCAGCCTGACCAGCGCTGGGTTTTAAGGTTGGTATTTGACAGTTTTAGAAGCTTGATAGCAACTTATCAGCCAGGTGACACCTCAAATATACAGACGGGTGACGTAATTAAAGTAAAAACCAGGTCCCTGAATAACAATGATCAATAGGGCATGAGTGATCACTGAATAGCTCAATGAGTAAAACGATGTGAATCATATTTTGTGGCCTTTACAGTCACCAGATTGCAAACTAGGCCCCATTTTCACTGTAATATGAAGTCATGGACCTCTATGGAAACAGACAATATGTCAACGAAAGTTTACAAAATTTAAGATTAAAATAAAAAAAAAAATAAATAAAAATGAGGCAACACATGCAACAGGTGTTACCAACACTGGAAAAATTAATATGACCCTACATGTTTAACTACATATTTGCTTATTTGTTCCTATACTTGTCTCCTGTTTGCTCTGTGTAAACACTGCCTGCAGTTCAGACCAGTTGAGAGGAAGAGTCCCTTTTTTTTTTTGTTATGTGACTACTGACAGCAGCTGAGTCACTAATGGCTTCATGGCTGCACAAAAGAGTGTAGAATTGTTTTCTTTATTTCTTTTCTGGCGCAAACATTTAGATTTTTTTTTAGGTTTTATATGAGATATGTATAATGAAATGATTCTGTAAAAAAAATCACTATTTGAAGCTTAGACTTGGATGATTTTCCGAATGGAACTGCACATAACAGATGAATACTTTAATGATAGTTGTTTTTAAAGTTTCTGTCTCTGATTTGAAGGGAAAAAAAAGAAAGATAAAGATAATATGTCTGTCAAACTTGCCGGCAGGGAGCAAAGGGTTAATTTGTCGCTGTCTTGTACGCTCATGTTTTCCGCTGACATGCACGCCTTAACTCATACACCTGCAGTAAATATCAGCTAATATCTCTGCTCAGCTAATTTATTGTTCAGGCTCTAATTTGCAGACAGAGTTGAAATTCAATTAAATTATGTACATTACACTGTAGATCAGATATTCCTCAGCGCGTGTGATTTTATTAATTACTAACCGTAAACACATATCGACCGGTTTGCGTCCACAAAAACTTATGCCGTCGACAGACGATTCATTTGCAGTCTGAGTAACCGTGTGTGTTTTGTATCCTTCGGACAACTTTGCCACTGCTGTTACTTTCCACGTGTGGATCACTTTAAGGTAAACACAGTGGCAGCGTTGGCCGAGATCCAGAAATGTAAATGCTGGATTTCATTAGGTTGGAATGGCCTTCGTCAGCACACTGCTTCACCTCTCCAAAACTTTTTGAGCACAACAAACTGGCTCGCAAGTCATCAGCGTTCGTCAACAGCGGACGCAGCCGGCTCGGGCAAAGTGTATCTTGTACATCAGCAGAGTGTCTTGAGATGTCAGCCCCCATTAGGGCCTGCCAGGCATCACATGCCGACTGTCTAAATTTAGTTTAGTCTCTGCGCCATGATTAGATAGCCCAGAACGGGCGAGCCACGCTGCCGGCTGCTGGCAGCATGAAAGATGAACTTCATTCACGGGACATAATTAAGTGAAGGATCGGAGGAGGGGGTTGCTAAGAGGTGGTAGGGGAGGAGAGAAGGATGGGGCAGATAAGATAAGATAAGATGAAACTTTAATGATCCCCGTGGGGAAATTGGGTCATTGCAGCACTAAAGAACAGGATATAGACGAGATTGCAAAAAAAATACAGAGTCACTTTAGATGCTGGTTTGTTTTTATAATTGTTTTGGGAGAATTTCACCGCCTACCGTTTGCTGCTTTTTTAAAAGCAAGCTGACCAGACAGATTCCGCTCCTTGTCCTTTTTCAGGCGAGGTAATCATTCCTGCTTGCTGCCTGTGACACATTTACAAATTCACACACACACACACACCAGCAGACACTGTCAGTGGGGATGACGCCCCCTTGTGTAAAGGGAAATTCGACCGGCTGTCCTTGAGCTCAAAGGACGGGGGCCGACATGATCCATTGGCTGGTTCCTCACTTGAATGGTGTAATTAATTGCAGAGGCAGCCATGTTTTTGGGCCAAGCCCCACGACATGTCAGACCTGCCATTAGCTCGACTCCGCGTGTGCGTCGGTCAGCGTGGGATTAAGTGTGGCTCTGCACAGCTCGGCATCTTGGGCCTCTTGATTTGAGCGTAATGTGATAATTTGCAGCCTTGTGCCTCGAGTGACTAAGTGGGAAACTTTGTCTATTAGTGCATAGATTTCAAAGGGATACGTGGTAAAAAAAAAAGACAGGCGTTCTCAGACACCCGTCTCACCTGTCACCATATCACCCTCCATGTCTTTATCATGTTAAATTCGCTCCGCTCGCCTCCACGTCCATCCTTCACACTCACAACTTCAACATCTCTGTTAATTTTTCTCCCTTTAACTCTCCCTCCATTGAGCCTTGCGACAGGTTGTGACAGGAGTCTGTTTAGCATGTAAGGTCGTGTAGAAGGTGATGACCTGTGCGCGCGCCAGAGTCGGGTGATTGATGTCAGGTTGATCTCGGCTAATTATTCCTGATGTCCTGAGGCGAGTGTGTCTGTTGAGCGAACCTGAACACAGCACCCACTGTACGCACAGTGAGGAGGAAGCTATTTCAGCAGGGAAACTGAGGGGAAATAGGAAAAAAAAAGATCTGACTATTATAACCACACACGTTTGCAGTTTCACTTCTTGTTATTGCTGCTGCATTATGGTAAAGACTAGAAGAATGCGCAGGAATATTTAGCTGATTCCTAAACTTTCTTGTCCTTTAAAGCTGGGGGATGAAAACAAAATCACACCTAGATGGACTAAATTTGAACAAATCATCGTCGCTGAGGTTTTGGCTGAGCTGTGCAGTGTTTTTAATTCGCGTAACGAGGAATGCAAGCACTTATCTTCATAATAGGTTGAGCAGCTAATTAGCTGTATGGTTTTAAAATGTGTGCTAAAGCTGAAAAATGCCCATTTAGTTCTCAGAACTCAAAGCTCTAACCCCAAAGGTGTTCATTGTATTATCAGTGAAACATTTGAAAACTAGAAAATATTCACCATTCGGTACCTGCAAACGGTGATTTGTTTTTCTTTTAAATTGAATGAATCCTTGTTGTCTATCCTTATGCATAAAGAAAGTTTGTCTGAGTTTCTATTCGGTGGACAACTCAGACATTTAAAAGACACTTTACCAATGATAAAACTGCTATTAACGAATGTCAAGATAATTGTAGTGGGTTTATGGATAACAAACTGCGTCACTTTCCACCTTGCTGGACATAAACGCAATAAAAGAGAATAATAATAATAATAATTAGCTTAATTGTCTTGTATTTCTGGTGCCGACTAGCAATTAAACTGTGCTTCTTATTATATATAAGCAGTCTTGCTCATAACTATTTGTGACCTTACACAACACACTGTTGTAAATAAAATGATTTAATCCTAAAATTCCACTGCAGGAACTTTAATTGGAGACCGAGAACCCTTTTTTAGAACTCAGGAACTACATACACCCCGAGAAATCGGAGCCGTTTCTGCTCACTTTCAAGCCTCTGGGCAATTTAAGTGTCGCTAGTTTAGGTCAGTTTGTGTTTTATATCATCACTATGATTGACACAGAAGATGCTTTTTGATCTTATTTGCGCGGCCAGAGTGTAGGAATCCGATTGGACCTGCTAGAATCAGGATAAGCCAAAAACCTATTTGAGCTGTGACACTTCCAATTGTTTATACCGAGTGTAAGCAACTTGAAAAATGCTTTAACGTGTTTTCTGGAGTTTATCGTTTTCAGCTGTCACTAGTTGTTGCTCTGTTTTTTTTCTCTCTCCCGGCGACTTTGTACACCGCTGCACACTGTCTGTAAACCGCCTGCTTTACGACCGACTATAAGTCACAATGTCATATTTTTCCGACTTTATGCATATCTTTTTCTTTTTAATAGATTTTAAGACCAAGAGCTGGCATCTGACATCAAGCAGTTATTGCTCGATGGCAGAAATACTGCTGTTGCTATGGCAATGGTTCTATCTCCTCTTCTCTTTCCTGGCAATTTATCCTCACTCTCTTTTTCTCCCCCCCCTCAACCTTCCTTTTCATCAGTTCCTTTCCTTGTTTGAGTCTCCTCTTCTTCTTCTTTTTTTTTTTTTTTTCCCTCTCCTCTTTTCCCCGACTTTCTGTTCACTCTCTATGCGGTCATTATAAGAGGCAGAGTCCGCTTCACACATGTACTCCCACACATGTTTGCAAACGCATGCCAGACATCAACGGGCCATCGACACCATAAATCACACGCGACACAAAGAAAGCCGACAATAAGAAAACTGAATTTGCGACAAAGAGCTGCCCACATTCGCAGAGAAGCGCTCTTCCTTTCATTTCTTCTGCTGCCTGTCGGTGTGTCTCTACCTTCTGTTGGGGGTGCTGCAGCTCTTTGTTACTCCTACAGCACCAACAGCGCTCTTCTGCCCAACTGCCATTTACCCTCATTGCACCAGCTAAGGTTCGGAGGCCTGCTACTTTTTTGCTTTTTGCTTTTTTTTTTTTTTTTTTGCTCGCTCCGCACTCTGCAGTGCCACAATCTGCAATCCTGTTACACAGCAGTCACCATATGATAGGCTTACCATCAGCGCTGTTTGCAAAGTTAATAGACGCCATCAAAGTGTGAAGCGGCGATGTAATTCAATTTAACTCGGCCCTAATGCCTCGCCTAAAAGCGCTGTCCATGTGTGACAATTTCAGAGGTGTGCGTCATGGGCTTGGAAAGTGTAAAAGACTGTCTGAGCGGGTAAACCGATAGAATAAAAAGGGCTCTCCGTGTGAATTTTCTGCGAAAACAAAAAGGCTCTATTTGACGAATTCAACAAAATGCACTGTAGGTTTTCTGTGCAAGTGTTCTATTCTTAGAAAGCGGGAGCTGTGAGAAATCTTGAAGTCGCAGCAGTTTTTTTTTGTTTTTCTTTTTTTTTGCCAGTTTGAAATTGTACCCTGTGTGTTGGTAGCCATGCTAACAGTCAGTGATTGTTCATGTATGTGTGCGCGCTGCCTCCCAGCGTGTCCCCAGGCGTAACACCTGACTTAATAAGGTTGGCCAAACCACCAGCTGTCTCCTGTGTCAGTATCCTCCCAGACTGTCTGGCTTAGTTTATTCATATGTTACACCATGTGGTCTTCCATGTGAATTTTTCATCCCGTTTTTTTATTTTTTTTTATTCTTTTTTAAGAAGCATGACTGAATAGGCCTGGGCCTTTATAGTTCACACCTGGCGGCCGCTTTGGAAGTGCTGCTGCTTTCCGTGCAGGAGAAGACAATTTGCGTCCACAGATTTAATTTAATCGCACGATATATTATCTAAATGCTGATTTATTAGCTTACAATTTAACAAAGAAAAAAAACCCTCTTTACAAACAGATTAACGTCTTCTGTTTATTAACTATTTCATGTCTACCTGCAACATAAATAGCATAATAAATGTATGCGTCGTTGATAATACAGCCCTTAAGGCTAAGCATGCAGTTAATAAATGTCAATAATTTTCTTTTTACACCGCCGCTGATTTATCTAGCAGTCAGGGAAATTGGCTATGACCTTAAATAGGCTGTGATAATATCAAGCTCATTTAAAGACCAGCTGTATAAAATGGTGTACAATAACCTTCAGGCTTAATTTCATGTTTTAACATATTAAAGTCACTCTGCAGTTAGATAACCTTTTATTATTGCAAAAAACTGTGCGTTTTATGTTTTTTTTTTAAAAAATCGCTTAGCCGATATTATATCGGAAAATAGAACAGAAATGAGTTCCCTGGTTTCAGAAGTGATTTTAAACCTGCTTATTTTATGTGAATTTAGTGAAAAAGTGTCCTATTTTCAGATGTGGGAATCAAGGTTTGGCTTCAAATATTGCTTAAAAGAACATTTAATTACCCAAGTGGCAAATTTAGTAATAGTTCCAGCTCCATTGTGCTCTACTCAGATAAGCCAGAAGGTTAAAACCATTGACAGGTGAAGTGTCTTTCATTGGGTATGTCATTACAAGAGATTGTGTTGCTGGGAAACATTGGGTCCCGGCATTCATGGGGATGTTACCTTGACTTGCACCATCCACCTAAACACCAAGCACACCCTTCAGGAGCAATGCAAGCCACCACAGAAACTGCTTAGACACCGATCGAGGAACACAATAAAAAGTCTGTTAACTCCCCAAAACCCTTCGTCATTGAGCGGCTTGTACTGGATCCAGGAAGGCCTTACACCGTAAACCACAGAATCCACTGCCTACATTTTGGTACCAGACGCGACTATGCACAGACAGAGATCTTGCGTCCACGCCTCCAGAGGTCAGAGCTGTTTCGACGACACAAAGGGCAATTTTTTTGCAATCAAATCTTTACCTGCGGTTCGACTTGGCTTTCGTCTGCAATTTGCCGCAATACACAGTTTCAGACTCTGATTGCTTGGGTCTGCACTGGTTTCATTTTGCCTCATAACGAGTTGTTTTTTAAAGCAAAGGAAATGTGGCTCCCCTCAGGTCAGTATTATCATTACCTGGAATAGTCACATAACTCAAATTTAAAATATCTGCTTATTTCCTCATGAAACTTGCTGTGAAAAAAAGAAAAAAAAGTCAGCGGGTCAGATATTTTGGAAACTGTTTCATCTAAATCAGTTAAAGGCGTAGCGAGCTTCAGGGAATTCACCGTACAAGTCCTTGTTATTTCATACAAAAGCACACACACACACACACACACGTTGTCACACCTGTACACTCATCTACGCTCGGTGTCCTCTCCCAGCCATCTGGGCCATCCATCAGGCCTCCTGAGCAGGTATAATCCAGGGAGGGAGTATCTTTTTACAAGAGTCCCATTAGTTTACGAGCCGTCTGCTCCCTGGCGCTATCACTTTGTCCTTTAGATGAGTTAGACCATTCAGGACTCTCTCACAGCATTCAAGGTTTATAGGAGGGGAGCTTAACTTTTTAATACACTGCATGATAAAGGTGTCTGTCCTGATTGTATTGTTTTTCTGACCTCAGTGGCAAAATAGCTTCGGATGACGCTGGAACAAAAGGCCTCAACAAGGCATGGCATTCACCTGCTTCTTGAAGACTGCAGTGTTGTCCTAGACAGGTGGTTTAGTTTACACCTTTATCACTTTCCCTGTCCTGACTTTTCTTGTTGCCAGTTCACATGTTGCAGCTTTATATTATGAGTTTCCTGAAACTTTTCTAAAACTCTCTATCATGGAATAATCGAGACAAAACAAAACAATCATGCAGTTTAGTTCTTTTGTAAATGTATTATAGGTTTCTTTAAAATATGACAACATCTGCTGGATCAAAGTTATAGACACACTAGTGTTTGGTGAAATGCCCTTTTGGCCACTTTTACCTGAACTTGGTGCTTTTGGTAGCCATCCACAAGCTTCTGGTTGTGTCTTTGACCAGTCTTCTTACAGAAATAACTATAAAATGACTCCAAGTGACTTTCCTAACTTGTTCAAGTCATTGGTTTGCTTATTCAGATCTTTCCTGAAATCCCTAGACTTTCTTGTTTCTTGTTTATTAGGATCCCCATTAGCACCAGCATAAGCATCGGCTATTCTTCCTGGGGTCCACACACATACACACAATCTCATTTATACACACAACAACAACAAACAAAACAAAACATAACAACTCGTCTCGTTAACTTTACAAAAAAAAAAAAAAAAAAAAAAACTTTCAGATCTAATGAGTATTTAAATCATGTCAGAGGAGTCACCAGCTGTAGTCAATTGTAAGAACAAATGAGAAGTTAAGAAGCCACGAAGCAAATTTGACTAACACAACTTTTTACAACACCAAAACAGATACCTTAAGTTGCTGTATGTATATTTTTGACCCATCAGATGTTTGTACTTTTTCCAAAAGATCTGTAATAAGTCTGTGAAAGAACCATCCATCCATCCATCCATCCATCCATCCATCCATCCATTATCTACACACCGCTTAATCCTCACTAGGGTCATGGGGGGCTGGAGTCTATCCCAGCTGACTTAGGGCGAAGGCAGGTTCACCTGGACAGGTCACCACACTTGGAGACAGACAACCAAGCACACTCACATTCACACCTACGGACAATTTAGAATCACCTCCCTCGGCCATTTTCGCCTCAACTAAACCATTCACGGACTTCTGGTTGTATCTTTGACCTCTCCACTTGATAGAATCGGCTATATGAAATGGCTCCAAGTGGCTTTTCTGACCCGTTTAAGTCATTGATTTGCTTGTTCAGGTCTTTGCTGAGCTCCTTCGACTTTCGCCCTGTAGTGTTTATGGCTGAGTCTATCGAGTGTATCAAATGGGTCCTATTTGAACTGGTTCGGAGGAGTCAGCAGCTGTAGTCAATTGTAATCACTCACGGGGCGTTAAGAGGCCATGCCGCCAAGATAATTAGAATAACACAGCCTTCTATGTCACTAAAACTCATACTTTAAGTTTCTGAGTGGATGTTTTTGATCATTTTTACAAAAGACCTAGAAGTTAAAAAAACAGAATGTGTGATTGTTGTTTTTTTTCCCATCATAGAATATTAAAAGTTATTGGAATCACTGTAAACTCAAAACTGCCATGATGTGCCTGGTCTTTACAGGTGTATGTAAGCTAGTGTTCACACCTGTATAGCTCTGCTTCAGCTTGAGGTTGCCTCACACGTCCGCAGTACAGTAACTAATAGATAAAAATTACTATTTGTAGCACGACCGGCGGTTCAGATGATGCCAGCAGTGTTGACTTTGGATTTGCCGAGGAAGCCGGGGCAGGTGTGTGTGTGTGTGTGGTATTCACGTGCGTAAACGTGTGTGTTTGCCGCGAACCTTGTGGTGTTTTGCCCCAGTGGTCGCGCTCCGTCTGAATGATGCCTGAATAGTGCATGGCTCCGGCCCGCCAACCGTCTTTCCTCCCGCTCCCATCAGCTCCCTGCTCAGCCAGCACTGACTGACAGCACTTCTTCCCTTCTCTCGCTGCCTTCTACTCCTCTTACTGGCCTTCACAGAACCGTGCACACAGGCAGGCAGACTGACTGACAGGCAGGTAGACAGGCGGACATGGAAAAGGTGCAGGTACACACTCCTGACGTACAATCGCACATAGACGCACACACTTCCTCATAGTTACTCCATTTGATTTTTTTTATTTTTTTTTCCTTCCCCTTATTGCGGCTGGTTTATAATAAGATCCCTACACTTCCAGTTGAGCTCCTTTGTTTCGGTCCACTCAGGAAGCGTTCAGCCTGTCATGAATACAAGCGTGATTCTAGTGGTGGCGCTTGACTGTATACTTTGCCTTTTGTGTATAATCAAGATTACAACCTTAATTAGGTTCTTAATGGATACTTAGCCGCAGTCTTCACATCCTCTCACATTTGGAATCCTTTTCATCAGCTAAAAAATGAGATGGATTCCTCAGGTTTGCTATTAAACAGTAGATTGGTTGCCTGAATTTGCCTGAAATTTTAGTTTGGTGTAGAACAGAGATTATTTCGGAGATGAAGTTAAAAAACAAACATATCAACCTCTGTTTGAATGACAGTATCTGGTGGGTTATTAAAGATACAGGCCCAAGCTTTTCACTGTTATCTCTCATCATATTACTCATTCTGAATCTACAATATCAGACAAGTAGATCAAATAATCTTGGACTTTGTGTAAATTGAAGCTGTCATGTAAAGTCCCAATTTTGACCCAACATTAGCAAAAAAATGTATAATGCAGAAGTGAAGTAGTGATTTTTTGTCAACCTTATGTCGTTGCATGTCGCAATAATACATAAGAAAACATCTAGAATACTTTTAAATGTTAAATACTTGATCACAAAAATGAAAAAACGTGTGACAAGTTGCACCATAAAATCAAAAACACTGCTAGATAGCCTCATCCAAGGAGAGCAGAGTTACTCCACGGTTCTCCAGATGTAACTAAACTCAACATTCAAGCTTTAATAGTTTCTGAGATTTTGTCGTTCAAACGTGGCCTCAAATTTCAATGTGTGAAAAAAAATCTGCTGAACGTGGATGGATGGGCATGTTTTTAAAAACAAATATCTTGGAAAGTACGTGATGCATCAATCTAGAATTTCACAAATACCATTTAAAATATCCACATTTTATGAGAAAGGAAAAAGTTTCAAACAAGTCAGAGGTGGATCAGCAGAAGGTCCTTGGTGATTTGAGATGGAATGACCCATTTAATTATGGACTCACCTCTTTTGTCAAGGCGGGATTTTTAACCTGTGATTGTCCATGAGGGTCTAATTAAAAATTGGTGTTTACAAAAGGAAGTAATGAACTGAAATACTTGACAGACAACAATATGTGACTGCTTTGGAAATGCTCTAAGTCAGACAAATGGAGTTTGCATACTAAAATGTTGTGCCAAGTCCAACAAGTCCTCCAAATTAAAAGCGAGAATATCTATTTATACCTTCTTGAACAACACATAGATGTTTTCTGTGGTCTCTATCAGTAGGGCGGCATCGTTGTCCATTTAAAATCACTGTTGAAAAGTAAATCCATTTTATGTTAGAACTACATGGTTTGGTTAAGTTTAAAAAGAAACGGTTGTATTAAAATGACTCCTTTCTTTGTTGTTCCTGGTTGCTTTTACTTTGAAATTTGAAATGGCTTTTGGTCTCATGTGGACGCTTTATAACGCTCTCCCCCAACTTCCAATGATACCACTTTATCGTAAACATGTTGTTGTGTCCTGCTCTAAATACTGACATTTTTCATAAGACGATCTGGACTTCTTAGTCAAATGTCAGCGTGATTTGAAACGAAAACCTGAAGGCTCCCCAGATCGGCTCCTGCCTTTGAAAACGCGTCATGTAGCTAAATGTTAAAGAAGTGGTCCTGTGACCCACATGTAAGTGCTTCAAATCCCCACGTAGGCTGAGAGAATCTGGGCCAGAGAGGTGAGTAAGACACATTCTCTCCTCCTTCAGCGAGTACAGTTGAGGTGGCCTTTCTAGCGAGGCGCCCCACCCCATCTGCTTCTGCGGAGTTGCTGTCGGCAAAGGTACACAAGCGGGAAACTCTTGCGTTGTGTTCGTTTTGACGTGACCTCTACCGCCCCCCTGATAACTCCTCTCAGGGCGCTGTTATGCAACACTTGTGGTTATGTCAGCTGGTTAAATAAGTTTTTTTTGTACAAACATGACTAGTTATTTTTTCGCCCTCTGAATGTTTCGAGAGTCATTGAGCGCTCCGCTCCCTTTGAGGGTCCCACATCGGAGCAGCTGTTGTGGGTGTTCAACATAAGGTACACGGTGTCCTAATCACCCCCTGTGGTCCCCAGCTTAACTCCAGCCAAGACAAAGTGCACCCGTGTAAGTTCATGCATAATGGAATACGGTGGCCCCAGACAAAAGACCGGCAGCAGTTGCCCTTGAGCTGCACGTCGCTGATGTTACAGGTGTTCTTTCATGCCAGGAAGGAATTTCACTTCCTCCAGGGTTGAGTCCGTCTCTCCAGAGGTCCGCCAGCATGATAAACACCCGCAATACTGATCACGCTAATCACAAAGAATATATATAATAATGTGATGCTTTATTGGTCCCCACGGGGAGTTTCACTTGCCCCTGCTTGCACTTCTCTATGTATGCTTTGAAATAATTGCCTGTGGGGTGAATTGACTGTAAATTGAGTTTTTGCATTAATGAGTTTCCTCGGTACAGACCTGTGTAAAGAAATGTCCTCACGGTTTCAAGTAGGAGATTTATGCAATTATTTTTTTTTTTTAAAGAGTCGATACCACCTGGTATCGAGAGAAGTGACAAATTTGTCAGCTTAAAAATGGCTCGTTTGCATTGTTAACTTTGTTCACCGAAACCGACGCTGACAGCTAGTCCCTTGTCACCTCCGGGACAGTTGCAGAAACTTTTTTTTTTTTTTTTGCGCCCACATTGTGACAAGTGCCCGCTGAGCAAAAACAACAGATTAATTTTCAAAATGTCACGAAATGCCTTTAATTTATTCCAGTGGAGCTGGGGCTCGGCTGTCTCATTCATAATGCACAAGAGATGCCCTAGAGAGTCAGATATGTTTTCTGAGAGATGAGCTAGCCTCACACTAATGAAACGACATCTGCAATTTAGCCCGCGCGTCAACTATGCTCGTGTCGCCCTCTCCGTCTCTGCCCACTGTGGGGAAATGGAGTTTTATTCCTCAGAAATGATTTCTCAGGAATTAGAGATGAGTACGGCTATACAGTAAGCGTTTAGGAAATAGGGGGGGGTATAGATGTATTTCCTCGGAGAGCGTATTTGCATGAGAATAATGCATCACCTCAGAGTCTATTTCACAGATGGATTATGGATTATATATTTGGCTATGCAGATCTCCTCTCAAAGAAGCCTTTTAGCCCAGGACTAATTAAAATGTGCGAAACTGGACGAATCTGACGAGCGATTCGTCCTCGTTGAACCGTCTTTTCGCCAGCGTGGTGCATCGGTACTCCGGCAGTCAAGCTGTGGGTTTATAAGTCATCTGAAATCGTGTCGGGGTTGCTGCGATTTGGATTCTGCAGCGGTCCGGCTCTCTGCTGTTTGGAAGACAGCGATTTCTGAGGAGCCGAGGCTGCGTCTGCGCTTTTCTCCATATGATGTATGGGTCTTCCAGGCACATCTGCTTGTTCTGTCGGCCACATGGTGCAAGTAAATATTTGCCCCTTGCCCTTTCCACACACTTGTATATATCCACACACACACACACGCGCATGCAGGCTTCTCCCACAAGCTGTTCCTGCAGAATGTTTGACCAGAAGATTTGATGGAAACCACTGCAGCATCAGGATGTAAAGACCATTAGCCAACTTATGCCTCCCGCCCCTTCACCCCTCCTCCTCTCTTTACCCCCCTCCTACTGCGAGATTAATGCCAGGTAGGAGAAATATAACATAGTTTAATTAAGCCCGAGCCACCAAGATTCATGGACTCATTTCTTTGTCTGACAGTGCAAATGAAGGTTCAAAAGGTGGAAGGCAAGGGGAGAGACACCCTTGACTAGCTGTTAGGAGCATAATGAATGTGGAGGTCCTGGTAGGATAACAGATTCACCCTTAAAGACTGGGACTATGCTGCAGATGGTTTCTACATTACTCCTCTGCCGTTATCCCGTTGCTGCACGTCGCTGCAGGCAGCCCGTCGGTGAGTTCAAACACGTGAACGGACACCGACGCAGATGCAGGAGGGCGAAGATTCAAAGATGTATAATTAATCCGATATTATTTGAAAAAAAGAAGCTGTTCAAATGGGAAATATGCAAGTCGTTTGCCTCGAAGGAGTGGCAATCAATGACCACAGCTGTATATAGCCTCATGAAACACACAAGGACGGCGGCAGTGTTTCCAGTGCAGAGACAGGAACACAACGCAAACCGACGTTCCCTCTTACGGCGTCAGGATTGTACTGTGTTGTCATCCATCCATAAATTCGGCATTGCACTGGGCCAGAAAGAGTCGCTCAAGAAACTCTCAGATCAACGCCATTTTTTGTTGTTATTGCCATTTACTCTGTCGTGTTGGTGCAGATTGCAAAATGGAAAAAGGAAGAGAAAAGTAAGGAGAAGAGACAAGCCAGAAAAAAAACAGCAACTTTAGAATAATTTCATGCTGAAAAAAAGGAAACTTTGTGCAGTGTGTTGTAAAACAAAACTAGCTTTGTACAGTATTATAGCATCACTGCAGAGAGCATCCAGTCCACTCGTTAGCATGTAGTGTAATACAAATGTGAGTTAAAGTGAATGCTAGTAAGTGCAAATCCACAAGTGACACACAAACAGGTGAACTGGTGAACTGAAGCTGTGCTAGCCGTTTTGTTACTGACTAAAGCTGATTTCACAACCAGCAATAATACAAATACAAGGCAGATTTGTCTGATACGCCGCTAACTTGATACGCTAGCTTTGGAAGTACCACTAACCTGAGGTATTTCGTCACAGGTGTCGTGTCATTTTTTTGTATTCCTGCTGGATGCCGACACTCAAAGTCAGAGAGGAGGACATTCTGGCATCCTGTCATTGTGCCTGTCAAACTTTCCTCCTTTATCTCTTCTAACTTTGCTCTGAAATCTTTTTTGAATTCCATATAGGACTTAGGTATAGGAGCATACAATTTATGTAGTAAAATTGTATTTTTTTCCCCTGAAAAGGCAGCCAATTATTTGTTCGTTTTTAAAGATCTGTCTTATTTTTTGGGCCTTAAACCCTCTGTACCCCAAACTGCAGATTTTAGAGACATGCTGTCTTAACAAAAACAACCAAAATTGCACCATTTACCGCAGTCAGAAGCTGTAAAAACAGAATTTAGATTTTCAACTTCCTGGTGGTTTTTGAGGACATGTGCCAAAAATATACAGTTCCCTCAAACCACATTTTGCAAAAACAGCAAAACATTCTACACTTCTTGACCAACAGTCACATGACAACCATTTGACTGAACTGGAAGCTTGTCTGTACACTGAGCATATAGGAAACAAGCATAAAACTAATAAAAATGGAAGTAAAATATCTATAATAAGTGGAACCACCATTTTTTTTTGACAAGTACTGGAAACAACTGTTTGAAAAACAAGTGGATTCCAGATTTTTTGCAATTTTTATAAAGTTAATATGAAGTAAAATGGTGTAAAGATTCTGATTTTTATATTGCAGAGGGCTAATAAAGGGTATTTCTTGTCCAATTACTCGATTAACCAGTGAAACATGACTAAAATAATCGATAGCTGCAGTTCTACACTGAACACAACGCTACCAAGCTCAAGATAGACAGTTTTATAAAGTGCTGCAAATTAATGCGGTACCCGAGAAATGATCTTTTTTAGTATTATTATTGTTGCTCCATGCTTCCTTCTTTCTTGTCAGAACCTGGTAGCGGCGCGACCCATAACGGAACCACGAGCGCTGGAAGTTTAGTTCGAAATTCTGGTGTCTTATGCTAATGTGGCCTCGAGCTGCTAGCCTCATGCAGAGATGAGAGGGCTATGAAGCTCACTTGTTTCCCATCCCAAGATTTAAAAAAAAAAAAAAAGAAATTGTTGAAAATCATAGTCTTCAGCCCCAACCGACACTGACTCGTGTGACATCTCTTGTGGCAATTTATCAGGCTTTTGCTCGGATCCCCCTGGAGCAACACAAGGCTTTGTAAAACTTTTTTTTGTTTTTTTTCCCCCACACATGCGCTTCCTTAAATCTGTAAGCAGACTTTGATGTGCGAAAAAGAGTGAAATTCCTGTTTCAGTGCATCTTAAGAAAACTGTTAAATTGAATATGATTATGTGCATTTCATACATATTGCCTGGTAGCATTGTATACACACACTCCCAGATGTTGCCCTGCACTTGTTGTATCCCCGAGGAGCAGAAAAGAAAAAAGAGCAAAGAGACAAACAGAAAAAAAACCTGCAGCACTTTTTGCTTTGGAACTTTTATGGTCGGTGTCATGGCAGAGTTTCTTTTAAATCTATGTTTTTACATGCGACTTGCTGCTGCACAGGTAGCCTTGGGGTAATCGAAACCTTCCCACACTGCGGGGCCCTGACTGTCTCTGAACCCACAGAGCCGTGCTGTGCACTAGATCACTGTATTGAATTTCTATATAATTAAAGTCACCGGGGACAAGGTAAGGGAGAAATTTTAAGTGGGAGATGTGCAGGAACTATAGTAAATAAATAGCTACTCCCATCAGCTGAACAAGCTCTAATGCGTTTCACTCAATTTAGCCAATGGACTTAGCCCATTGCTGTTTAGCTGATTGCTATTTCCTATTCTGCGATCTGTCACTGGCTCTCCGTTGCATTTGCCTTGAAGAACAGGCAAGGCAGAGTCATTTGGCAGCACTAATCAATACTGTTCACTCTGTGCGAAGGGCTTATCAATTTCCAGCCAGTGCCTTGAATAAGAGTGGAGGAGGAATTTGGCTTATTCATTAGGTACATTTGTTTCTTTCTCTTTTTTTTTTCTCTCTTCTCCTTTGCTCAGAAAAGTATGTTAAGGCCGTGCCATTTCATTTGCACGGAAATCAATTTCCTCTCTTTTCCCTTCACTCTTGGAATGCAGGTAAAACAGTGGCAGCGCAATTACAAGTGAAGAGATTTCCATTGCGTTTTTATGTTTGTCTCCGTTTGGCTGTGGCAACTCGTCTTATTGAATGCTAATGGGGCGGGTTTGTAGACTCGCAGGGCCCGGGCCGAGGGAGACTTATCTGTGAATAATGGATGAGTTAATGTTAGCGAGAACTCATCCAGGAACCCTCCCGCTCTTAAGAAATACTGCTGAAAAACGCATAATCGTATATCTTCAATATCCTAAACTGCCTGATCCGGGTAGACAAGGTCATTCAGCGATTTCACTTCCCTCTCGGCGCAGTTATGTGGGTGAGGAATACAGTGCTGAGTAAAAGTTTAAATCGCTAAAAGTAAAGCCAGACTGCTTTCAAAAAAAAAAAAATATTGCCAGGGAGAGCTTTATGTTAGTCATACAGTTCAGTAAACTGGAAAAACTTAAATCAATATTTGGTGTGATATTTTGCCTTTTAAACAGCATCTATTCTCCTACATACACACAGTTTCTCAAGCTACTTGGTTATCCTTTTTCTTTGGTGGGGGGGAGAAATTGGCTTCTGCGGATTCATTTTGTCTCATTTGCTTCTGTTTCTTGGTGTAATTCCTGACTCAGTGATGTTGAGCTCAGGGCTCTGAGGGGGCCACACCATCTGCTGCAGGACTTTTTCCTCTTCTAGTCTTGACTCCATATGCTCGTTGTTGTTGCCGTGCCGCACAGTGAATGCGCAGCCGATCAGATGCCTCCCTGATAGCGTGCGATTGATCACAGTCGAGACATCAAAAGTGCCGAAAAACCTTTGCACAGAGTTGCATTCTGGTGCGCTGCTGTGAGGAAAACATGCCGTGGACTGAACAGGAAGTGTCATGTCTCTTTGGTTCAGGGAAAATCAGATCCTGCACCTTTTATTGTAGCTTGGTTGTGTTCAATCCGCTGAAAACAGGATGAAATAGAAGACCCAGGTTGCTAAATAACACAGAACACAATCCCTTTATTTCCGTTGATCCTCGCTCTCACCCGTCCTCATTGTGTGTCGGACAGAGAAGAGCTGGCTAGCACTTAGCATTCAGACATATTTTCTTGGTTTCATGGACCCAAAGGGGACTACTCTCCGCCAATTTGAAAGTTCAATTTGCACCTCTCCATCAGATTTATTTTACATTATAGCCTGCAGGCTCTCCGCGGCCGGCCTGGGGAAAATGTAAGTTAATAATCCACTTCCAGCCCGTCAGATATTTTCGGCGAGAGAAAAGACAGACGGGATGGGAGGTTTGGACAGTGAGGATGTGGTTGGTTAGCTGGCTGCTTGATTGACTGATTGACCACAGCACCACGCTGGGCCGAGCTGTAGGCTGGTAAATGCACATTAATCATGAGGGAAGGTGGGGACATTTTTTACATTTTAATAAAACATACCTCATGGTTAACCACGCCTCATGATCAGTAGTGTCCAGAACAGTCGAGGAAATAGAACCTGACTGGAGCTCGGGCTAACGCCAGTATTAATATTGGAGATCAAAGGGAGAATTTCGCTTCAACACAATAAAACAGTCTGGGGCTTTTCAAATACTGATAATAAAAGAAAAATATTCAAGACATCTCTAAGAAAAATACTCATTTTGTGTCCAGGAAAACTTCCAAATTAAAATATCGGTAAATTTTAGCCATCGATTTATTTTTGTTGACGCGGAACAAGCCTCGTCTTCCTGATCAATATTTGAGAGTTTAAATTATTAAATAGCAGTGTATTAGCTTTGATTTGTTTTTCAATATAAATGGATTTTTTTAGATGTTTTGCAGTTAAAAGAATTCAGCACATCACACAGTAGCAAGTTGTGAAGAAGGCTTGCTACAAGCTACGTGCATAAACCTGGAAAAAACTTTGAAGAGGTGAGAATTGGTGCTATTTTAAATGTCACATATGGTGAGAATCCGATTTAATTGTGTTTTGTATGCTTTATAAACCTGGAGGTGTAAAATACAAGCTGGGAGATAATTAAGACGCATCTTTTGTTTGTGAATTTATCCAGTTTCTGCTTGCAAAGTAGGTAAATAATAGTCGTCAACTTCACTGCCTGCTTCTTCCGAGGTGAGCGATTCCAAAGGAGCAGCTGCTTCGGCTAAAATATCTCAGCAGAGCACAATGGCTGTTCTGCTATTGACTGCAAGAGTGAACACAAGAGTCCTTATGCACTCCCAGCATCTGAGGAGCTCAAGACATCATGGACTACCTTCATTTTTGGCAGCAATGTCCTCACAGCAGTGGTTAAATCTTAGTGTAGTGCATGTTCCGGGCTAATGTGGCTAACGTTACCATTAGCTTTTGCCCACAGGTCAGAACTTAGTTGAAATTTCTAGCAGAGGAACAGTCAGAAATGATGGAAACCAATAAACAACCTGCAACCGAAACTGGCGTTTGAGTCTGTTTGCTTCTCTCCTGCTCACATATACTGCAATTTAACATTAATTCCCATTAAAAGCTGTTCAAGTTTTCAATTTTTCCGCTTCTGTTGTCAGACAAAAGTATAACATCGTGACTAACATGGAGCCCATTAAAACCCCCATGTTGAAAGGATCCTCTTGTTTATTGCCTAAAACCTTTGCATGGTGCTAAATGTGCCAATCAGAACAATCGTTGTGTTTAAAGGCTCAGTGCTGAATCTAAAACTCTTGTGTTTTTGTTGATGTTTTGCAGAAGAGCTACGGAAACTTAGCTGGTCCGGAATCCCACGACAGGTCCGACCGATAGCGTGGAAGCTCCTCTCAGTAAGTTTCACACACATGCTGCATTTACATACTGTACATTCGAACACTGCTGTGACACACTGGAACACACACTAATTTGTGTAAAACATAAAAATACTCAGAGAAACACTTGCACACAAACACAATCCGAGACAAAAAACCTATGTAACCTCACACGTAAACAGAAGGGAAACACAGATTAATCAAATATACACACACACACTCACACACACACACACACACACACACACACACACACACACACACACACACACAAATGCAACCTCACAAATAATAAACACATTACAGATGGTCTCAGGCACACACGAGCACACACAAAGTGGCTGTCATGTTCTTGGCTGTCCCAAACACCCCCCACCCACCACCCTGTGTTTTTTTTTTTTTTTGATTTATGAAGACTGGTACCAGTCCTGCTTTTTTTTTTAAAACTTCAATAGGGAAAATTAATTGCGAGGCACAAATAATTTATTCATGAGACGCACGGTGTGTTTACTCATTAAGCCATTGTTGTTGTGTACGGCTTCTAGTCTGCAGAGAGAAGACTGGCTTTTTGAACGCCATGACTTTCCCATTAATTACCGCACAATAGCTAATGTGCCGCAGAAAAAGATGCCATTAAAGGTGTGTGTGTGTGTGTGTTTTTGTGTGCCTGTTTGGTGGTGGGAGGTTACCGACTGAGCGCTTTAACCATTAACTGCTGCTTTGTTTGATACTCCGCTGAAGTGAAGGCTCATAACACCGTATGAAGTCTCAAAGCTCCCGGCTGCAGTGGAGGCAGTCGAACACAAGGGAGGGGAGGAGGGGGCACCTGAGCACTTCCGCCGACTGTTTTGTGTACTCGCGTATCCGTGTGTGCGTCTGGGTGGTAGCTAATGTACCAGAGATAACACCCCATTAATGGTTTGTTCAATTGTACATCTTTGTCTTTGTGCGTGTGGGTAGCCACCGTGTGCACACGTATCTATACGGCGCGTCCATATGTAAAGTTAACACTGCAGTGCACTTGAGGCTCGCGAAGCACAGCTGCCCCGTGGTCTGCATAAACGATGGTTGGACCGCCTCTGCCTCCCTGGGGAGAAACAGATGGAGCTAGCCGAGGTAGGGGGGGGGCAGAGAAGCAAGGAGTAACACAATAAACAGTAATGAAAGCTGAATATAAATAGCAAAAGAGAACAAACGCGGAAGAGATTACCCGTTACTGTTGCTGGATACTGTTAAAACCGATCCCTCCTCCGTATGTTCTTCTGCCACTCTTACACTGCGTTTAGCCTGGAGGGAATAGTTTGACAGCTGTAACAGACAAGTGTAATTACATTTTGACAAATCGGAACAATTAAAGGTATGCCAAATTAGCTGGCTCTATGCAGTGCAACAGTGCATAAAGAAGGAAAACTTGTCAAGTTAAACACAGTTTGCGCCTTTCTGTCTGTACTTCCCAAAGCAGACTCTGCTCGTGTTTATCTGCGATGAGTATCTGAGATAATGACACACTCCAGAGTGCATCTAAAAATATCTGCATTATGTCTGCGGTGTCCTGATTGGCTGAGTGCTTTTTTTTTTTTTTTAATGCAAATTGCAGCAATCCATGTACTTCGATTGTCGGCTCAGCGTTGGAGGAGCCTCGGCAGCTGAGCACGTTCGCGAGCGGCCAAAATCGGCGTCCAAGATCTCGGCTCCGGCTCCGGCTCGCGAGGCTTTTCCATAGATTTCTCGATCTCGGAAGCCTTGTGCGGCGGCGTGAATTATCCCCGGGTTAAATCTGAGGTTCGGATTAAAGCGAAAAGTGGGACCAGTGTCGAAAGCACTCACATCGTCTGAAGTGTCATAACACTTGACTGCCTCTTCTGTCTTGCCCGTGGTGTGATCCAGTAGGAAATAGATAGGGAGGGATCAGGCTCGAGAAAAAAAATCCATCCTCCGTGTGGCGTGCACGCACACAGACACACGCTCAGACTCGCAGCCCACGCCGTTATTCCATAAACTTGGCAGAGGCACCTAATAAAACTTCACTCCAGTGGCGTCCCTTGTGCCCTTCTCCTGCTCACCAGCGTGCACCAACTTATTTGATTTTTTTTTTTTCCTTCTCTTTCCTCCCCTTCCCCTCCAGCAGGCATGCTTGAGCCGCACTCTTCTTTACTTGACAAAGACGAGAAACAAGTTTTCCCACTGCGGTCATAGCTTCGGTAATGCTCCCCCAACGGCTTGCATTTAACCGCCGCATCACAGAAATCGTCCATAACTGTCTCCGCTGTTATTAGCCGGCGTGGAAATGAAAAAGCAGACAAACAAAATTTTGAAAGCGAGAGAGCAATTTGTAGCCTCCCTCTGCCTTTTTTTTTTTTTTTTGCAAGAGGCTCCACAGGTTGCCCGCGGCCTCCGAAACACATCCGGTTAAACTTCCTATTATTTCAGAAATAATACCGTCTTATTTCATTTGTTTAAAGAGCACTTGGTGTCCAAGCCTGAAGGAGAAAAGGGAAGAAATTAAATGGCTTTTCTGCTTTGTGAAAGAATGTCAGCCCGTGGCAATATGTACATTTGCTAATGGAGTGCGGCTGTTAAATGTGAAGTGGCGGGAGAGGAGAAAACTAACTGGCTGTGGAAATATTGATAAGGCTAAAGGGTTATATGAGATATATCAGCGAGCGGCGGCGGCGGGGGGACAGATTTAGAGATTATTATGTTAAACTGTTACCGTGCAACAGTACACATCATTACATCGCCTGAAAGACGAGAACAATGCGTTGTTTTTTTATTTTTTATGATCAACCTCCCTCAGTATGCACAACCCTAATGGCACGTCGCATATTTCCAGAACATTTTGTCCCTTTTTTTTCCCAGTTTGTACCAGCTCATAAGAAGTGCAGATCCACTCTGGGTATTAACTATTAGGACCCGAGCAAATTGCTTTTTGTAAATAGATTCAGGACCAGAAAATGAAAGATGTTGCCTTTTGTGTATGCAGATCTGTGGGGAAATAGGCTCCTTGCATTCGGCCTACTCGATGTATTAAAGGTGCGTCATCTCTTTAGTGAGGCTGAGTGAAAAGCAGCGCTGTTTACTGCGTTAGAATCCATTCCTCCTGTGGATTATATCACAGGTTTATTGACAAAGTTAGGAAAGGCTGTCATTTAGTCAGTGTGTGAACTACACTTTGGCTTTCAGGGGCTCACTTTTTGTGGTCAGAAATAAAACAGCATTTTTAAGGCACCTTATTTAGATTTTATGGCTCATTATTCCTGTTAATAAGTTAGATTTTTATAAATTAATATTGTTCCTATTAGTATGAGTAATAATTTGAAAGCAGATGAAAAGCTGCCTCCTGCTTTTGGGAGCTCGGTTTGTTCTTTGGTTTTGTTTCATGGCATTTAGAGCTGCTGCCATTAGTCGGCAGAATCGATGACGTCGAAATTGCGTTGATGTGAGTATTTTTAAATATGTAAGTGCTGTGAATATGTTGGGTTTTTTTCCTTTTAGTGTCAGTACCTGCTGCATCAGTTCACCACAAATAGACTCTTCAAATAACGGACTCATGTGCAATCAATCGTTTAATCTGTGTGCGATTCTTTAAGTGCTGTTATTTATCTTATCTTTTATGTAAATATAATAAGATAAGATAAGATTTGCCTTTATTTATGTCACAGTGGAGAAATTCACATTGTTGTCAGCAGTACACAGAGATACACACATACCAGACAGAAAAATGTACATATAAGAAACACAAGTATAAAAATACAGATGTAACAAGACAAAAGTGTAAACATAGAACAGAGGATATATAGAAAATACATATATATGTATAAGATATGTCGTGGAATCGTGCAAATAACCAGTGAAATTTAAATAAATATGTCTAAATATGAGTATTGCTCTTTTTTTGGTATATTAACTAGGGGATATTGGGGATATTGCATGTTGTGGGTCTACTGGGGCTGGTTGTAGAGTCTCACAGCAGAGGGGAGAAAGGACTTGCGATACCATCTTATTGCATGAAGAAGCCTGGCACTGATGGGACTTTCCAGGGCTTTTACAGTCGCATGTCAAGGGTGGGAGGCATTGTCCATGATTGATGACAGCTTTAATGCCACTGGTTGTTATTTTTTATTTTTTATTTTTTTGTAGTAAATCCAATTTTCTTGCTAAAGCTATTTTTTATTATACCTCTAAGGACTTTAGATTCAAATTGTATATTCATTGCTTACTAGCTCTGTTGCTGTCTTGTTGTTTTACGAACCCTTCATGAGTACTGTGAGTTTCATGTAACCAAATTCCTCGTGTGCTCAAGCTCAATTGGCAAGGAAACGTTTTCTGATTCTGATTCTGATCAGGACTCCTGTTGTTCTTGGCTCCAGTCATTGGTTACCTGCAGTCATCGCAACTATTTTAAAAGATTTTAGTGGCAGCAAAGTCCGACACGGTTTAGTTTAAAAGTTTCCAAAACTCAAGGCTTCTAAAATATGAGAGTTCTTCAAATGATCACAAAATGAAGTTTGTGTCACCGTCCACAGCACAAAGCACGAGCACCTCCAGAGAACCACTCAGACACTATCTGGGCTTCTCTCCTGCTCTCTGTGCTCACGTTTACTGTATTTTAATACAGCCTAACTCCTCATAAAGCTGTTCTCAGCTGCATATTTTTCTGTTTCTGTTGTCAGACATTAACACTGCATGTTAACCAGAAGCTGCTCTGCCCAATTGAAATCTTTGTTTTTACAATTGCAACGTGATCTCACAAACCACATGAGTTAAAGATGAAGGCTGTGCTGTGAATTCATTTATATTTACGTCACATTTAAACAGCATCACAATGCAGAAAACAAGGGGCTTTCTCTGTCCACTGTGTCTTTGTTTAATTAAAAGATAAACCTTTTCACTTTGTTGAAGAGGTTAATTGAAACTTAATAATAGCCCCTTTTTAAATTTTGTCATGTTGGAGTTGTCATTTTATCTCCTAACATTTAATTTGGTGCTTCATTATATTGTGACATAGTCCCAAAAAAATGAACTTCTACCTTATTGTCATTTTGCTGTTTTGGAGGGAAATGAATCATCTGGAAATAAGTGACTGATCTGTAAAACTAAAGATAGATTAATCATTAGAAAAATAGGAGTTAATGATAGCATCGAAAAAGTACATTTTCTTCTGATCTTGGAGTTACAGGGAGTGAAGTTTGGAATATTGCACGACCGCACTGGAGCGGTGATGTCAAGAATTGAACAGTGTTCATGCTGATATCTGGTATTAAAGGGAATCAGTGATTAATCACCCTCGTGGATGAATTATACATTAATAACAGCAAAATTTTATGTTCCATTATGATGAAGATGCAGAGAAATGAAAATGCCTTTAAAAACAGGAAGCTCCCCTGTAGCCCTGATTTTAGGTTTTTCTTTGAAACTTTTAGAAAACTTCTGCATAAAAGTGGATATTTAAGGGCCTATATTATGCAAAATGCAGTTTTTCCAATATGTTTCCAGTGAAGCTACAGTCACTGAAACATGTTAAGAGCAGGGCTAGGCATAGATGTGTATAATAAAGGCTAGATGTCTCGTCTGCGCTGTCGGCCAATGGAATCGCACGGCCACGCTGGCGGCCATCTTGGTACGGTCCACTCGCTCACCCATAACATTGTGTTGTTGTGGTGCATGTACTTTTTAAATAACCATAACTTGCTCAATTTTCTACCGATTTTCAAACGGTTTGGTTTGTTATAAACGTCAGAGGTGGAGTTACAACACTGCACTGATGGATAATTATGTTACACTCGCATAGCCAGCAACTATTAGTATTTTAATTATTTTGTATTTTATTTGTATTTATTTATTTATTTTAAAAAAATCTTATTCAAGAACAAAACAGATACATATAAATAATAGAATACATTTACAATAGTAGGGGGTTGGGTGTGTGGTGCGTGTGTGGGTTTTTTTGGGGAGAACATGGTGAAATAATAATAACAGTTATCAGAAGAAAAAAAAACATATATGCACATAAATGAGAGAGACAGCAGTAACATAATAACAACAACAACAAAAGCTGTAATCATATGAACGCTAATTAAATCAAACAGAAGGAAGAAGAAGAAGTGGGGAGAAAAACAAACAAACACTTGAATAGATAATTAAATAAATCATAAGTGCAGTGGAGGCCGACCCAAAACCAGCCCCATCCATGTCCAGTTGCCTGTCGCCAGTGTTTTTTTTAAACTTGAATTGTAGCCACGTTAATAACGTTTGCAAGAAACCAAGCCATTTGTAAATCCGTCAAGATTTCAGCGAGACAACAGTATTTACGTTTGTGCAGATCACTCACCTTCCTTCATGTACCACAGGTTCCACCGGAGAGCTGCCCCGAATCAATATGGCCGCCGGTGGTCCCGTTTGAAACGCCGCCTTAAGCCATCTAGCCTTTATTATACACATCTGTGGTTATAGGCGCGTTACAATAATCTGAGCGGTGTTCTTAGCCGAGTTACACATTCTGGTAACACGTGACACTTCCATGACGTAACGTGGGATCTTTAAATTCCACACAAGGAGCGCATTAACATTCTCAGCAGTGTTCTTGTTATTATCTGGTTTCTGGAGTTTCCCCGTCGTGCCTGTGAATACTATTTGAATACTTTCCACACCAATCTATCGGAATTGCACTGAGATCCGCTCCTTAAATGGCTAAAAATGCTGATTTACTCGACTTTCGGAGTGGTTATTAATATTTAAACCCTGTCGCCAAAGTGAACGACATTAAAAAACATAAGAGATTAAATTTGGATCAGTGGAAGAGTGAAGCCCTGGAAAGTTTTAATAGCTGCCGTTGAGAATATGAAAGCGATTCTGAAATTTCGCACGTCATGCCTCAAAACTCACAAGACGTTTGTGTCAAAATCGACACGTAAAAACACAGAAACGAGTAAAGTTTTGTTTGCTCGTCTTCCCCCTTGTGCCTGCAGTGGGACGGTTAGTTTCCAGTCTGCTTCCGGGATAATGCGTCCCCGCTAAGTAGGAATCAATTTACTGAGAAGACTTCCTAAAAAAAAAATAAACAATTTCATTTAAATTCCCCAAATGGATTCCCCGAGCATATTTCCTCTAGTTTTTTGCACCGAGTTTAGTGAAGTGGAGGGAGAGGAGATTGATGCAAGGCAGAATGAAGAGATGAGGTTTTTATGTAGACTGATTAACGGAGGCAGGAGGAAGCCGCCGCGGTTTGCGTCGCTCGCAGGACATCCAGAGCTGTCGTGCATTTACGCTTCACTCTCAGCCTGTCTTTTTTTTTAAAATCTTCCCTTTTTAACCAGGAGACCACAAATTAAATAAAACATTTTTTTTGTGAGGTTCAAGCACAAGTTCACTTTAATCTTCTGCAGGCTGCTTGCATGCCTTTCCTGCAGCATTTCTATAACATCCTATGATTAGCAATACAGAAGACTAATGAAATCACAGCGACGTGTATGGCAGTGTTTGTCTTTTTTTTTCTCCTAATCTTCAAATCACCCCGTCTGTGTGTGTGTGTGTGTGTGTGTGTCTGCCCGCCGCCGTCCTATTGAGCAGTAATGCAGCTGCTGTGTGATTGACCTCCACTAAGCTGTCCATTAACCTTCAACACACACTCTCCTGTCTCTCATTTGGCAGAGTGCACCTGACACCGGAGCCCACCGGCTTTGTGTTTGCGCGCAAGTGTCGCGCCTGTTTGCATATGGAGCAGTTTCAACATGTGACGCGTGGATATTTTGGCAGAGAGCGATGGTGGAGGAGGGAAGAAAAAAAAAAAAAATAAATAAATCCCCAGTCAGCGCCGAGCCTGATTTGCGCCGGCACAAATGGGAGCGTCTGGATGAGTGGCAGCTCTGGCTGAGCAACAGCGGTCGGGTGGATGGGACGGGAGGTGTGGATGAGTTAGGAACCTGCCTCGTTGGTTGTGTTTTTTTTTTTTTTTAGGGTTAGCGACTGAAGCCGACAGCAAAAAGAGACTGGGGAATTACTTTCACTGATGGATGTGCTGACAGGGAATGGAAAAGTGCGACGCGAGATGTGTGCGTTTATATGTCATAACAAACACATGAAGACTGTTTGGAGAGTGTGTGTGTTTTAGCTGGTTTCTTGTATGTCTTAGCGAGGCGTATGTGTGTGTCGGTGTGACTGCGAGCAATATTGTGGTGTGCAACAAACAATCCTCCAGACTCTGCAGACTTCTCCTGGGGCCTTCTCTGGGGGAAAAAATGAATTTAAAAAAAGAGCAAAAACAATAAAAGAGAAAGTTTTTGTTGCTACCTCTATTGACTTCCCACTAGATAGTTGTCCAAAATTGATAGTTTGTGTGCATCTCTGTTTGCCTTCTTGTGTTTTACCCCCCAAAAAATGGCAGCCTGCTTCCAAAAACCAACAGACTGCAGCGTCAAAACAAAGACAAAAAAAATGCCCACAGAGAACAAACACGCTGTGAACATCAGCCTTTTAAGACCAGATATGATTTCCTCAGCCTCTGCTGGTGCAGGTAGATCAGTTTAGTTTTATGGCAAATCAATTAAAGCAAGTCCAAAACAGAGTTGCTCTCAGATGTGTCTGAACGGCGTCCAAATGTGTTCTCCAAGAAAGGCTCGGTTTTAATTGCAAGTGATGACAAATACATGTAAGAAACAGGCTGACTAATGAAGAGAGCATCTGTTTGCTAAAACATTTACAAGTCTCTCCTCTTTGTAAGATTCAAGCGGGGAGTTTTAGTCTTGACCTTTGGGAACAGGATGTGGAACAAAATAAGAACAAAAATACAGGCTTGTAGGAAGTTTCAGTCGCATCTCACGGCCTTCTTAAGTGCCTCAAGTGTTGTGTTTTGACAGAAATGTGGAACAAGTTTCATAACATTAGGGTCCAGTTACCTGAACAGTCTTCATTGGTGGATGGACTTCACTGCACGTTGTCTTTTTAATCGAGGTGCAATCAAAAAGTTTCAAAACCGTGCCCATGACAGTCAAAAAACACACTCTATTTGAATTTGCCCTTCATCCGAGTTAAACTAGTCACCTCGAGGAACCATACATTGCTCCCAGTGCCCCTGCAACACTTACACTGCATCATGGAAGTCTTGGGTAAGAGGAAGACGTCAAAGGAAGCCAAATCACTGCATTGCAGCACCCAAATATGACACAGTTTAAGTAGTTTGTGTTGACCCTCAGGCGCCTCAGGATGTTCAGTAAAACTTGATGATCTAATACCAGCAAATTGATTCATGTTGCACCATTAAGTAAAAGAAAGAAGCATCCTGCTGGTGCTCCTGACCTGATGGGCCTTCTCCAGTTTTGGAGTTATTTGGGTCTTCCACTGTGAAAACTACTGTTTCTTCTCTTGGTGGTAGCTGCAGACCCACCTCTAGGTTGGTTTATCCCGACACAGAACATGCTCGTTCGGGATGAGCCCGACCAGATTCGATCATCGGAGATCGCTGGATGATGTGTTTCTGTCCAACTTAATCCCGACTTGCTCTGACGGCATGCAAACCCAGGCGATGATCACATCATGAGATGAAGGTGGCTCTTGTTTATATGTTGACTCAGCAATGTGACGTTTGATGGGAACTTTTCATTTTGTTTGATTTACAGAGAGTCTGTGAACATAATATGTGTGATTGATGGTGATTGAGCCTGAATACATTCAAGTTACAGAGCTTAAACTGCATCCAATATATACTTCTAGTCTATTGTATATTAACACTAGAATGATTTCATTCTTGAAGTATTAGGCAACCCTAAGACTTCTGGTAAGGGATCAGAGAAATCGTGAATGAGAACCCACCAGTTGCCTCAAAAGCATGTTTAGCTCAGGTCCTGCTGTTGATTGCATCGTGTCCTGTGGTCTCTTCACTCGTGACGGTTTCGGTTCCCACATGTTGTTTGTGCGTGACCATGAACAGTCTTGAAACTTTTCGATTGCACCACCCCAACAGTGTTTCACTTGGCCTGTCCCATAGAGGAACATTTGGCAGAGCTCATCCATTCATAGATGTGTCATGTTTAAAATGTAAAAAGGACCCTTTTGTAGGTTTAACAGTCAGACAAACCAGCTTTTTGTCACAGGGACTTGTTTTTTTTAGGGCCTGCAGTCATGTTTGAGTTCAGTTTTGAAGATCCGTGAATATTTTAGAAGCCTTGGTCTCAGCTCTCGCTTTTAATAGACATTATATTTGTTGTTCACTTTGGAGTTGACTTTCTCCTCATTGCATAAGCCTGACTGCACAGCGAGGATACACTCTTTCACAAATGCATGCTCGCATATACTGTCTGACAAACACATCCCCCCTCTCTCACCGCCAACACACACACACACACACACTCAGAAAGGTAGCTCCCCTAAGAGGCAGAACGCATTTGGTCAAGCAGCACAAAGTTTTCTTTGCAAAGTGAAGTGTGCCATTTACAGACTGCGCGTAATCCCAGGTGGTGCAGTTTGGTTTGTGATTGAACTTGGCTAACGAACTCAAAGGTTTTAGAACAAGTTTCAAAATAAAGTCTCATTAAATAGTACTGACACAAATAAATAAGAGAGAGGCAGGCAACATAAAACATCACGCGCTTTCAAACACCAAGAAGACAGTCTTCCTGAATATCTGAAGAGCTGAATTAATGAGTTCCACGTGAAACCTACAAGCGTGTCTGTGAGCACGTATATTAGCAAAAGACAGGTGTATTAGTGGGGAGGCTGTTACCAGTTGCTTTTTATCTGGGCGTATACCGGCAATGCTACGAGCAAACGTTTGTAGTACGTTTCGGAAACCGTCAAAAGTGTGAAATTCAAGTTATTTTTTGCAGACAAACTCATTATAAGGCCGGTTTTATTGTTGTATTTGATAATATGAAGATGTTTTCTCCATTTCTAATGAAAACACAGGAGATGTGACATTTAAAGGAATAGTTTTTATGCTGAGAGGAAGATGAGAATTTCAAATAGCACTGATGTATCTGTTTGGTAAATATTAACTGGGAATGCTTTAGCTCACATGCTTAGCTTAGCATAAAAACATTAACGTGTCGTTTTTGTTGAATTTGCACAAAAAATGATGCTTGAAGACATTTTACAAACACTTTATTGCTAAAAATAAGTTTGTCACATAACTACCTGTAAAACAAAACCTTATTTTTCCGCTATATTACATTATTTAGTGAACTGTGGAGGTTTTTTACCTCCAGAAAGAGCCGGGCTAGCTGTTTCCTCGTCTTCCAGGCTTTAAAGCAAGCTAAGCTAACCGGCTTCTTGTTGTAGTTTCATCTTAAATCTACACACACGAGAGAATCTGTCTTTTCATTTATTTCTCTGCAAGAAAGGAAATCCGAATATGTCTCATCTCATCTCAGCTTCAGTTTGAAACTGAACTCTCGGGGCTTCGTGTTCGATCCAAAACTTCAAGTGATGTATTTCTTAAGACCCAAGAAGACGATAAACAGAAACATGATTTTTAACAGACGCTATGAAAAACAACAGGGTAACTATAATTAAACACAAGTGTTTTTTTTTAAAACTTTCAACTCTGAAAAAGCAAACATCTCATGTCGATTTTCCATTTTTTTCTGCTTTTCCGTTTCATTTCTCGTCTCTCTGCCTCCATCAGGGTTACCTGCCAGCCAACGCAGAAAGGCGGGATAGCGTTCTACAGAGGAAGCGACAAGAATACTTCGGCTTCATCCAGCAATACTACGACTCTCGCAACGACGAACACCACCAAGACACGTACAGACAGGTATACGCTCCCAGAGTCTGCTCACACATTCACGGCACAGTTCGCTTTGAATTCATTCATTTATTTAACACCTGTCCCGTCTGAATCCCAGAACTGGAAGAGCTGAATAAAAGACGAACAACAAAAGAGCCCCCCTTTCCAATTACAAGAACAGCATCCCTTTTGCTAATGTATTACCTCAGCACAAATCCAGGGCGCAAAGTTATGTATGTTTGTGTGGATAGAGGGAGTGTGTTCTGACAGAATTTCGCCCTGCAGTCAGGATTACTGGAGCCAGTTATCTGGCAAAAAGGCCTTTCTGGGCTTTTTTTTCTTCTTCCCCCAGTTGTATTCTTTCCTCTGTCTCCCTCATGTACTCGTAGGATTGTCTGTCCGTCTGTCTGTTGACCTGAGGGTGATGTGGTCAAGCTTTGCTCACGTAGTACAGACCACCAGCTTTAGAGAAGCTGCATTAAATGAACACCTCTATTTGGTTTTGAAAATATCATCTCCCTCCCTCTGTTTATCCGCCTCTCTCTCTCTCTCTCTTCCCCCCTCCTGCTTACTCTTTTATTTCAACACTCGACTACTTCCCATTCATTTCAAGCCGATAAGAAACATCAAAGTGGGCTGTCGATACCAAAAAACACACACTTCTCATATTCCGTCCAATTTCCCATTGATCTCTCCTACACTGTGCCAGAAAGCTGGCATACTTTGTTTTGATGATTGTTTGGATCACGTCTTCAGGCCTCCTTTTCTGCCAGATTCGGCTCGTTCCAAAGTGAGCACTGATTTCTAGTGAATATTTGTTTTATTTTTTGCTGCGTGGCTGATTATGTGTGTTTATACATATGTTGCTTTGGCACTCGAATTGTGCATGACGTTGGAGGGGGGGGAGGTTATTTCTGTTCTTTGTTTACGCGTTTAAGTGGCTGTGGATTACATTTACATACATGTAGCTATGTGTGTGTCGTGTTTGTATTAGATAGTCCATCATCCGTTCTCCATATCCATCTGTCGCCATAGTTTCTACCTCTCGTTGCGTCCTTCCATCTGTCTCTTTTATGTATTTGTTTGTGTCGTTGGTAAGTTGCCCAAAACAGCCTGTGTATATGTGCACACATATGCATATGGATGTAGCCATTGTAGAAGTCCCAGCTTGCACCGCGAGCTTTTTGAAGTGCCGCTGCAGTTTTCGTCGATCCCAAGAGAAGGCGATATAAAAAAAATTCCAGCTTTTTTTCTTGTCTTTACGCAATCAGAACATAGAAGAAGTGTTGCGGCAGCAGGTTGAACAAAAGAGTTTAAAGTTTAACTCAAAATAGTTCCATTGCTGCAGCTGCATTTCTCAACCACTAGAGGGCAGTAATACAAACCCTAGTTATGTTATCGGCTTATCCAGTTTAGAAAAACTTAACTTGAACCCTTAACTGGCGCTCCCTACAGTTTTATATGAGGTAGTCAGAAGCAGTATCATCAGTAATTAATCATTTTAATCGATGTTTAATAAAACCCAAGAGAGAAAAGAAGGTATGTTTTGAATGTCAACACCTCGCTTTGAATTTATTTATCGAGACACATATGTGATGATTTTAATGTTAACACAGCAATAGTTTACATGCAAATAAGTAAATAAATTCATAACAAACAAGGTGATAATCTCACCTAGATATGTGTTAGATAAACAAATGCAGCTGCATTTGACATTTTCATGATGTACTTTTGTGGTGGTTTTTATTTACTCTGTTTTAAGTGAATCTGTTCAACATTCTATTGAACAATTTTGTCAACAAAGTGTCTGTCACCAGGATGTGTTGGAGCTCAACCATATGGACCAGCAGATCAAAAACATGAACAGAATGCTGTTGAAATTTGCATAGAATCTAAAGGCGTTGCCTAGAGAATAGTTATTTCCCAGTGAGATCTGCATGAGAAACACTGCAGAGTTTTTCCCTGCACTTGAGTGTGTTTTTCAGTCTTGTTGTAGTTGTGGCCATTCTGACTTCGGGAGTCATGCTACTGTTCAATCAGCCCTTCTAACTTGACAGTTTGCGACTGTAGCAAGTAAACCAACATCATCAACCTCCTAAACTTCACCATATAAACCTGTCAGAAATCACACCACATGCGTCTTGTGCTTCTCACAAATGTCATGGGGACGTAGACCTGCACACCTGGTACACCTGAACAACACGTGGTACCTCAGAGGAAACTGATTGTTTGGAGATGGGTTCAAAATGAAGACGGAAACAAATGAAAACTAACAAACAATGCATGAGTGACCCCAATGTTTTTTGTCTACACACAGTCTGTGGAGGTATAATTCCAACCTAAACTTGATGAAGAGTAAGTCATGAATGAGTCAGAATGGCCACAACCAGAAGGATATGAAAAATACCCGAAGCTTCCCTGTGTTTTGACTGTGCTCCTTGAGATGCAGCATGTCGAACACAGGGCCATGTCAGGGACTTTTACATCGGTTCTCTTGAGTATAAATGTGTGTGTATGTGTGTGTGTGTGTGTCTAACACATTTTTCTCCCATGTTGCTGTCAGATCCACATAGACATTCCTAGGATGAGCCCTGAATCTTTGGTGCTGCAGCCAAAGGTGACAGAGGTAAGGTGTACAGAGGGGACAGGACTGTGGATACAGCTCAATCCCCAGTCCTGTCAGTAACCAGCCGCACACTCTCACAAAACAGTCCGGACTATTTCAGTTGGCTTGGCTCCAGCTGCCGCCCTGCATCCGTCTGGCTCCCCTCTGACGAATCTATCCGCCTGTCGTATTGTTCATCTGCGGGGTGGACAATCTGAAATGGTGTAAACGTGGTCTCGCTTGCAAAAGCACACACAGTTTTAGTCGCAAGCACATATTATCGCAGATACGTCTCAACATTCACTGACGCTCACACACACACACACACTTGCACTCAAGACCACAGCTGCCATCCATTTCAGACCACCGACACCCCAGTCCGACTTCAATCAAGGACACCAATCCACTAACTGTTGCTCTCGCTCTCTGTTTCTGTCACTGTCTGTGATGGCCAGATCTGTGCTAACCTGCCCGTTGCTTCAGTGTTTGTCTTTTTTTTTTTTCTCTCTCTCTCTTTCTCTCTCTGCAGATACACATTGACATACCGAGAACTAATCCTCTTATTCCTCTCTTTCAACAAGCTTCTGTTCAAGAGGTGAGACCCCCTCAAGCTGCACACACACCACCTCACCTAGCAGGGTTTTCTCTTCTGATTTTAGGCAGATTAATGTAGGACACACTGAGATATAAGTATGTAGGACAGTTAAAAATAAGTAAGAAATGAGGATTGCTGAAATCATATAAGTTGGTTCAAAAACGTTAGCGATGATAGCATGTGACACGCCAAGGCCGATTCATGATTTCTGTGTTCGCTGGGGTATATTTGATATAAATTTTGTATTCCATCCAGGTCTGAAAGGGTCTACGCAAGGGTGCTAAGTTCATATACCTCTGTCGACATCTTTTATTTAATCTTTATAGAGTTTTAAGTAAAGTAGTTGCTGTCGGACTTTGAAGGTGCTTTGATTTTTTTCCGTGCTTTTCATTGACGGCGCCCAAACACTGTGCAAAGTTCTAAATTCTAGGCATCTCCTGATCACGTTTTCTCCCCCCCGATCCGATCCGAGTCATTTAATATTTAGCATCTGCCAATACAGACTCCCAATCTGATGTAGTTTTCCGAGATAAGACACTCTCGAGATACATTAAAATGATTAAAATCAATCGAGTGTACGTGCTTGACCGCTAAATAACTCTGCAATGTGTAAAGAAAAAATATTGCATTCTTGCATAAAAAACTGTTGTTAAATGTTGATTAGTTGTAGTTCCTGGTTGCACCACCAAGTGGAGTCGAAACCGTGCCATGTTGGCAAGCAGAGAGCATTACGGGGGTTTGGCTAGTAAAGGGCCACCATGACAGAGACTTCTGCGACATATAACGGCTTCTGGTTAAAGTGTTTAAGAGAAGCTGGTATCAACAAGGACAGTGTTTGTTTGTCTCAGTGGCATATGAAGCACAGCCACTTTTGAAATCATGTGTTTGTAGATTAAACTAGCAATATCAAAACTAGAAAAACAATTGATTTGATATCAGTGAACATTATTGATTGATAACGAAGCGATTGCTGATTGAGAAAAATATTTAAAGTTTGCAACCCTATAGAGATAAAAACGCCTCGATCGGCTTCAATCGGGACATTCCAAATTAAATCAACTTTATTTATAGAGCGCTTTAGAACAGCCACAGCTGAAACATCAAAACAACAAAACAGCAAAACAAACCAACAATAAAAACAGCATCGAACAAATAAAAACAACTAAAACAGAGGAAGGTCTCATACTGGGTTAAAAGCCAGTGAATAAAAGTGGGTTTTAAGCTTGGTTCTAAAAGCAGACAGTGAGGAGGTCTGCCTGATGCACAAAGGTAGGTCCAACTAAATTCTCAAGGAATTTTGTGCAGTGTTTTTCCAGGAATAATCACATTGACACTGAGCTACAGCCGGAAAAAACGCAGAAGTCACAACCAGATGTGGGTTTTTGTTTGTCCGGTATGAGAGGCAACGTGACCTTAACATGAAAAAAAGAAGCCCTGGCTGCTTCTAAAGTCGCCGCTGGACTGTGCACAGGGACACAGAAACCATGAACTGGCCTTTGGTATAGTTGTAACTGTAAAAATTTCAGATGAAACTGTGGCACAAAGATAGTTTTCATACAGAGACAAGATGTCTGCCTTTGAGTTTGAAACGGGAAAACCCTCGCTTCAGCACACTGCATGTTCTGGTATGGGGGCACACACACACACACACAGAAGCACAAACTAAGAACACACTTAAAAATCAATTCAGTTAAATAAATAACTCCTTCAGTCATGCATGGGATCGAATACCCCTGTACTTTAACTCTGCATGGTTGGCACTCTCACATCTTTTGTTCTGCTTTGTTTGTGCTTCTGAACCAAGCGTTTTTGTTGTTGTTGTTGTTTACTGTGAAGACATAATTATCTGAAAAAGCATTAGCTTTGATAAAACACTTGCCACTGACAGATGGGCACATCACAAAGGCACACATTACCTAAGTTCCTTAACTATGAAGCCAAACTGTTATGTTTTGCAATAAAAAAAAAATAACTGTGTGTAAGATGTTGGCTCAGCAGATCTGAGGGAGCATCCCAACACAACTTAACATGGAAATTAACCTGATTCCACTCATTTATTCGAGGTTAAGCTTATCTTATTATTCCCCGTGCTTGTGGGAGGGCCTGTCATACATGGACTGAAAACACACCGACAGAAAAATCCCGTAATGAGGTGGAGGCTAATGAGGTAGCCGAGGCTCTCGGCTGCTCTGTGTGTACACCTGCGCACAGGTGAGAGCAGGGCAGCAATAATGCATGGATGTGTGTACAAAAGAAGGGAGAACGAGGAGACACGCTGGCATTCGGCATGTACAAGCACTTTAATCCGCTGCCCCCCAAGCTAGGCCACCTCCCATCGCCCCTGTTTTGTGCAGAATACAACTCGAGGCCGTAAAGGAGGTTAAAATGAGATCGAACAAAGACTCTTCTTGTATAGAACATTTGTATTTTCTCCCCGTCTCTTAGAACTCGTGTTTTCCGCCTTCTCATCCCCAAACGCCAGCTCTCGCCTTTTTTGTTTTTTTGCGTGCAAAAATAAAAGCGTGTATTGAAATATTCAAGCAGCTTCTCCAAAGGGGCCTCCCCTCCAAAACCCCTCTTTTTTTAACATATTTTTTTATACGCTTATGTTTGCTGCCGTGCCACCTGAAAAATCACCTCTGCTTCATTTCATTCGCTTGTTTGTCTCTGCACACCCTCCTCTCCCCTCCCTCAGGGCTCTAGAGAGTTAGTCAACATAGAAGGCAGTCAACAGTCTGTTGCATTTCGGGGATATAGGGATATTGAAGCAATTCCACAGTGATTTCTAAGTAGCGGCGTCTAAATGTGGGAGTTTTACTTCCTTTAGAGAGCAATACGGTCTCAAGGAGCAGCTACAATTACCCGACGCGAAAAGAAACATTCACATTTGCTTTCAAATTTCCAGATTTATCAGTCGACAAGTGTTCTTTTTATCATTTTCAAACGAACATCTTGTGAGCAGCATCAGTTTATTGCGATTGTTGATGAATTTGAGCAATCGAGCTCTCATGTTTTTAGACTTGACACCATTTCTTGTAACAATTTCCTCTGCTCCCTTTTGAGATTATTCTTATCTGGGGCTTGGGGGGATCTAACAGGATGGAGCCTTTTGACACGGGAGGCACAAGGAAAGCCGATTTCCTGTCCTAGAGATGCACCGAGAAGAATTTCAAATTAACATTCTCACAAGAATTTGCAAGACGCTGTGTTTTTTTTTTTTTTCTTAAAGTCTTTTGAGGACTCCGTGAACTCCAGTTAAACCTGAAGGAAACACAGTTTGGTTAGAATTTGATGTCTCCGCGTCTTTGTGTTTCCTCCCTTCGCGCGCACACAAATATATGCCCACAAGAAAGCCCGGTGTGGGCAGGACGGCGTCAGCTGCAAGCGGAGTCGCCGGTGTGAAATGTGCACGTCAGCTTTTGAGGTTGCATGAAAAGAAAAGTCCCATTACCCACTCCCCCTGCTATCGCCGTCCCCGTTTGATGGATGCAGCTTTGATAAGGGAAACGAGGAGGTGTGGAGGCAGGTAAAGGAGAAACGTCGAGAGGAGAGTTGCATCTTACCTCCTTCTGTCTTAACATTGATGGAATTACTCTGGATGAATATGCCAGGTTTTGCAACAACAACAACAACAACAACAAAAAAAAACGTGACCATGTTGTAGTCTGTAAACAATGAGATATGAGGCTATTTAGAAAGTGACAGAAACATGACAAATCCCAGAAAAGTAAGAGATGGGTGTGGCGCATCAAGGTGTAGGTGAGAGTGTTCAGGGGAAAATTCCATTTGCACGGCAGAAAAAAACCAAAAAACAAAGCCTCGTCTAATTCACCGTTGCTGACAGCATTAAACAGCCGTCCATAACGAAGATGGAAGTGTCTGCCTTGCAAAAACAACACAAAAAAAACCATGTTGAGAAATAGGGAAAGGGAGGAGGAGGAGACAAGATGAGATGAAGTGAGTGAGAAGAGAACAGAGGGAGGGAATCAAGCAATGGAATAAAGTTCAAAGTGATTTTTTTTTTAAGCACAAAAAAGGCAGCTGAGGATATAAAGAGTGAGATGTTGCTCATTGATGAAAGAAAAAAAAAGAAAAAAGGTTCCACTTAAATTTAGACAGTGCTCATCCATTTCAATAATGCCCACCAGCCTTAGTTCATCTTAGATCGTTTTTTTTTTATATTCAGGACGTGGAGAACAATAGACAGTTTATAAATAGTGTTTTTGTACTTTTTAAAAACAGATTTACGGTTCGTTAGGCAGCAATTATCAGGTTAACTAAAGGTGAAGCCATTTATGTGCTAAACGCTATGAAGGGGAGCAGTGGCTTAAAACAGGCACACAAATATGAACATACCCAAAACTCTGGGTTTACACACTGTATGTGGTGGAGACTCTTCCTGAGCTCGTCATATTTGACAGCAAATTTTGTTTCCCACCGTCTTTTCATGACTTTATTTCCTTTGGAACATTAGAACCTGTTACAGGAGCCTTCACAGCCTCCTGATCAAACAGTTCTACCTCTGAAAGACTGAAAACACTTGCTAGCTTGTCAACATTAAGGCCACAAAAAAGGCTGATTAAATAACTGTTCTAATATATGACCACATGTACAATTCTTATTTTCAGAAAGTTGTGCCATTCCACACTACAGGAGATCTGGTTTAAAGTTCAGGTCATACAGATAGAATCAAAGTTCTTGATCTCAAACTGAGTTACAAAAGAAGAACTATGTAGTTGTCAGTCATTTCTTCTTTTTTTAAAAAACAACTTAAAAAAAACCCTTTTTATCCCAAAAGCCATGAATGTGTCAGAAAGACATGTTTTTAAAAACGTACAAATGAAAAAATACCAAAATTTCCCGATTTGTCACAGCTGGAAACGCTAAAAACTGTAAGAATTGTCAGTTTTTTATCGTTCTGACAGTCCCTGAGCTAATTTCCATCAGAGAATGTAACCAAATCGATGCTTAAATGTGTTATTTTTCATCAAAATCATTTTATTGTACATGGCGCATTTAAAAAAAAAAAAATCACCAGAAATGAATGGTTTACACCAGAATCTGTAAAAATGGTTGAACTGCAGGCTGTGCAAAGCAGGTAGGAGACGAGTATGTAAACAACATAGAATATAAATAGTAAAATATCCGTAGTGTGTAGAGCCACAGTTTTGTTCCTAATGTTGGTGGACATCTGTGTGCACTTGGACACATGTTGTAGAAATCGATTCCAGGTTTTGTCAGTTTTTGTAAAATAAATAAACAAAGAACTGTGGCTAGAACCATCAAATATAAAAACTACCACTAACAACTACCAATAAACATGCGTTTTATTGCACCACACTGGAACTAAAAAGAAACTTGGCCTACAATGGGAGAGAAAACCCTGATTACATTTACCTCAAGTAAAACTTTAAATGTTTTTGTGATTAATTTATTCGTATAAAGTCAATATTAAAAAGCGTCAAGGTCTGGAGAAGAACACACGTTAAAGATGGAAAAAGTTGTAAACAAACAAAAGTTATTTCATTGTGAACTTTTTAAAAATGCATTTCCTTCCTCATAGAAGTCGAGTTTTTATTAATGTAAATCCTGCGTTGTTTAATTGATGATTCCTCATCTTCCGTCTTCTTCATGCTTGTGTCGTCGACACTTTGTCGCTCTTCTTTGCTCCGTGTGAAATTTCTAGAACAGTCCAATTACTGCAATCAAATTACCTTAAATGTTCACATCCACGTGTGCATTGTGCTGCCGTAGCTTAGCAGGCGCCCGTTCTTACTTTTTCCCCTCCGGCACGCCTGAAATAATTCCGATTCCTCCCCGCTGCTTTTACCCGCAATTCGCTCGCTTTCTAAAATGTACGCTTTTATGACCGAAGCCTGCAATTCTAACCAGCGTGACGCCTCGCATTGTGGTATTCGTCGCCATATAGAGGGCTGTGACAGAATACCAGCCTGAATATGTGTTAATATGAGTGTAGGGTTGATTCTTAAAATCAAAAATGCAGAAATACTGTAGAGATTTATTTGTTTTTTTGTTGGCTTATCTCTTGTGTTCTTGTCTACCAGCTGCTGTTCTGACACTGTGACTCTGTTTGTATGTTTGCAAGATTTTCGAGCGGATCCTGTTTATCTGGGCCATCCGCCATCCCGCCAGCGGCTACGTGCAGGGCATCAACGACCTGGTCACGCCGTTCTTTGTCGTCTACGTCTTTGAGTACATTGGTGAGTAGCATCCCTTCCTCTCTCTTGCTCTTTTTTTTTTTTCCCCCTCCCTTTTCACTCTCGCTTTTTTAAAACTCCCTCATCCTTTATGCTTTTGAAGTGAGGAGCAGTCACGTCTGCTCAAAGTGCTGCTCCACACAGTGCAGAGTGGCACCTTTGTAGCTGGCAGGACTCAGGGTTTACTCGCCGGTTCACCACCACAGGTCGCAGGAAATCAACCCACGGGACCCCCTCGGGACATCCTCTCTTTTCACAACTCTGCGGCCATTGAGCGTTCTCCTCAGTTTGTGTTCCGATGTGCTTTTAAGCTCCGTCCATCAGAAGCGCTCTGGTTTATGACTGGATTGTGTTTGTGCATGTGAGTGAGAGTGCGTGGCATTGGTGGCCGTCTGTGCGTGTTTCTTGCACATCACGGTGTTTCCTCCTGCGTTGCTCCACATTTGTTTAATTTCACTCTGACACTTAAAATATAAAGAAGGAACTCCTTTGAAAACAAAGCATGAATGCAGTTGGAAGAGCGATGAAGATGGTCAATATGGCAGCGATTTGATTGTGTTGGAACTACTTAGAACAGGGGTGGGCAACCCGTGGCTCTTTCATACCTCTGCTGCGGCTCCTTGTGGTCTTGGAAAATTAATAATAAGCATTTAATTTAACTTTATTTTATTTTAGTTTGTTAGTTTTTAAAATGTAATTCTAAATTTGAAGATTTTGGTGATCTTATACCATTAAAATAAAACGGGTTTAATTTTTTGTCGCTCAAAATGTGCGTCACAATGTGCGACACCCAACAGCAGTGTTGCCAACTTGGTGGCTTTCTCGCTAAATCTGGCGACTTTCCAAATCCTCTTGGCTACTTTTTTTTCTGTCAAAAGCGACTAGCGACAAATCTAGTGACTATTTCTGGTGTTTTAGAGACTCTGACGTGAAATCGTTCTGCCGTTACTGTCCTCAGTGAGCTCCTCCTGTCCCAAAGCACTCACAGGCGGTCAGGAGTCTGGTCAGCAGTCCCAGCTGCAGACAGCAGGACAACCAGACATTGTTTTTACTTTGCTTCAGATGGATAATTTAAGCTTTTTATTTCATATATATACAAGGAGGAATCAAATAGACATTGAGCATTTTATTTGAAAGTAACCTTCAACCCAGCGTCTTTTTTTTTCTTCTTCAGAGTTCAAAATGTTTTTGTTGCAGAAATAAAATTTTGTTTTCTCCGTAGCAGTTCATTGATTTCATGAATGCAACACACTATAGTTTTTTATACATAGCATAAAGGTAAAAACGATATATGCAGTGTTATCTTCATTTTAGATGTCAAAAGTGTTTTGTGGCTGCCGGTGTTAAGTTTTCCGTGGGAAACGGGTCCAAATGGCTCTTACAGTGTTTAAGGTTGTCAGCCCCTGACTTAGAAAATAAAGTAGAACATTGTGCCACAACATTAAAACCACACAATCTTGTGCAGCTTCGACCAGTCAGATGTCCTGTGGTGCCTTTTTGGCAGCTTGATACAGAAAGAAAAGTGACACAATTGTCATTTTTCATGACAAATCTGCAAGACCAGTCTGTCTGATTTACGGTTTCTTGCAGATGCTGTTTTTTTGTTTAACGATTTCATTCACAAGACACAGCTCTGTCGACACGCAGGCTCCACATGTGCGCAGCGAAATGAGCGAGAAACGCTGAAAAGGAGGATTTGAAAGAAACAGCATCGGCTGCGCGGAGATATTTCGGCTACAGAAAGGATAATGTTGTCCAAAGCAGGTGGTCTATCGAGCAATTTTTGCCACAACATGAGGAAACACATTTTGTTTTAACCGTATAAATCAGCACAACAAAGCCAGATCTGAATGCCATCCAAAGCAAAAAAGAAAAAAAACTGTTTTTGTTGCCTTTGGCAGTGTAATACCATATGAGAAAGGCTTTAAAAGGTTTATTTTTTTTGCAGGATTTTGTGATTGTTTTTTATTTTCTTTGCAGAAGCACTCGCCAAGAATATGACCCCAATTATTCTAGAGTGATTGATTCTGTCCAAATAGAGCTTTTCCAGTCACTTCCATGTATTTTTTCATATTGGAATATATAACTGAGGGAAACAATATATCAGGCTATTTTTCAATATTGTGCAGCCATAGCTTGCTCACTCATGCTTTATTGCTATCTGGTGAGTTTGGAGGCCGAGGCATCATTTGAGGCTCTTGGTCGTGTTCCTCGAGCAGTTTCATTGCCCTGGTGGATGTGGTGGGTGCTGCATGTCAAAGTAACATCCACACAATGCTGAAAAGTTTCCCAGCAAGACATTCCATTTGTATGAGCTGTGTTTCTGTTTGTGTGTGCACATCAAGATTCACACAACACAAGCCAAACAAAAACAAAATAAATAAATCAAAGATCCTTTGAATCGTTTTTTTTGCAGAGGAAAACAGCCTGAACGTCCTTTTAACCACCTGCTGTGAGTTTTGAGGATTTTTTATTTTTTCCACGCATTCAGAAAAAAAACAATCAGCAATTTTTCATAAGCGTTTCCGCAGCACCCTCCTTTTCTTTGAGTTTTGCTGCTAATCAGCACTACATAGCGGTACAATCAAAACATCTTCATAGAGGAATTTAGGCCCCATGCTGTCGCCGCAACGCCGCTGGATTGCTGGAAATATACGCTTCTCGACGCGTCCCACATATACATGCACGCTGTGTGGTTAATTTCTCTGCGCAGTGTTTCGGCCCATCAAGCTCTCTTTGAAGCCCTTTTCAAAATAGAGCTGCTGAGTGGAAACCGCAATGCTCTGAGGAATCACTCCCACACCCCGGACCCGCTGTGGTCACGGAAATACAATTAGGATCCACTAACGAAGTGCTGGGGAGCACGTGAGAGGTTGGACTCTGGTGCTGCTCTGTTGGGCACACAAGACTTTCCTCAGAGCTAATGAAAGTTTGTTTAGATGTATGTTTCACGTCCTCTTGCAATTTCTTCTGGTGTAATGCAGTGGTATTGAAAGCTCCTGTAGGGCCTTCAAAATGACCCTGAAGTTTCTGACACCTTCACTGAGGTAACATTTATTGCACGGTTGTTAAATTAGATGGTGTTGGAACCTTAAGCTGGCAAAGGTGAATGAAATGAGCATAGATTGAGAATCCTCTTGCTAAAGATTGGCATTGGATCCAGGAAGACCTCAAGACCTTCACTTACAAAACAAGTTGTTGAAGCCATCCAGCCATCCATCCATCCATCCATCCATTGTCTATACACCACTTAATCCTCACTAGGGTCATGGGGGGCTGGAATCTATCCCAGCTGACTCAGGGTAAAGGCAGGGAACACCCTGGACAGGTCACCAGTCTATCACAGGGCTACACTTAGAGACAGACAACCAAGCACACTCACATTCACACCTACGGACAATTTAGAATCACCAATTAACCTCAACATGATTTTGGACTGTGTGGGAGGAAGCTGGAGAACCTGGAGAGAACCCACGCTGCACGGGGAGAACATGCAAACTCCACGCAGAAAGATCCCGGGTGTCCTCACCGTGACGCGAACCGGCGACCTTCTTGCTGCGAGGCAACGGTGCTAACCACCGATCCACCTTGCAGCCCTTGTTGATCTTGACACATGAGAGTTTTTATGTCTCCCATCTAGTTGTGACGACGTGTTTATTTTTCCCTCTTTGGCCTCTCTTGTCCTTTACTTCCTCCACTGTTCTTCATTTCGATGTTCACCTTCCTTTTTCCTTCCACCACCATTTATTCCTCCCCCCCTCTCCCTACCTCCCTCCACAGTTGTTTCCTCCTCTCTCTTTGCCTTTCTCAGCGTGCGAGTCAGACTCTTGTCAGATCTTCAAAGCATCACCCCATGCTTTGTTCCCCTGCATCTCCATGCGCTGATGAGCCTTGGATAACGTACACAGCCAACAAACCTTCAAACGTGCCTCGGCTGGCATCTTACACGATGGGTTGATGCGCCGTGTTGTTGTTTGTTAGGTGCTCTTGTTTTTCTGATGCAGGGGGGAAGAGGGAGCCAAGGCAGAGAGAGGTTTGGCTCTTTTATGAAGTGGCCCCTAATTCTGCTCCTTTTGTGGAGGGCTAGAAAGTGTGAGAGATGCTCTCTAATGCTGTCGCGCTGTCTTGCACTCTCTGGCTGTCTCTCATCGTTTCTAGCTTTCTATTCTTTGTTTTCTTTCTGTGTTGCATCTCTTCTGCCGTCCATCCCTCCCTCAACGCTTTCTTCCTTTCTCATGAATGCAAGATGAAAGCAGGATGTCTTTTCTCTGAAGTGGTAATTAATTTTATTAAGATTTATTGCATTTAAACAAAAATAAGCGCATTCCATGGATTAAAAAAAAAAAAAATAGAATCTACAGATAAGACAACTACAAGGAGAATTTGCTTTTTAAATCATTCTTTCAACAACAGTCTCAACAGATGTGATATTCTTCTGTGGAAAAAGGTGCTTTTACCTGATTGTGTGCCAGTTTTCTGAAATTTTCAACCACTCTTCAATGCTTTAGTCCTTCGGTTACAAGATGTTTGAGGGTTTTTTTTTCACATGTTTTACCTGTTTCCAGTTTGAGATGGGATTCAAACTTGACCATAACCCTCCATTTCATCCTTTTGAGTCTTTCCTTAGTGGAATTATTGAGGACTATCCTGTTGAAAGGTCCACTTCTGCTTTCAGACAGATGGTCTCACATTTTCTTCAATCACTGTTGAATCAACTCCTGACGCAGTGAAGCAGCCCCAAACTGTAACACCTCCACCATCATGCCAGTGTGAGGTGGTTCTTCTTCGGCCAAACATGTCTACTGTTACCGTGGCCAAACAACTAAATCATTGATTTGTCTGTCTTCCAAAAGGCCTGCATGCTATCTGGGAAACTGCATTTGTGTTCTTTTTGGACAGCAGAATGCCTCTCATTCAGGTCAAATGTGCGTGACCTCCGTCTGACTGTAGACGCAGCACTTTGACACCAGAGTTACAGGCAGAGGTGAAGTTTTGCATCAGACAGGCTGCTCTTAGGCTGAATTCACTGAGGCGGCCAGTCTTGGATAAATTGCTCGACGTTCAAATCTCCACCACTGGCAGATGATTTTCCTTAGAGTGGAATCATCTTTTTAAATCCATTGCATCCACAACCCTTATTCTGAAGGCCTTAGAGAGCTCTGTAGATGCATTCAGAGGCCACACACTTCAGTAGATCTTAAGGTGGAACCTGCCGTATTTAAACTTCTAAGGAGGTTCTAGTTATTGGCACCTAATTTGGATCCCCTGCTTCTAAATTTATAGATTTCAAGATGTCGCAAATGAGCTTTCTTGTTCCATCTAACGAATGATGTTTACAGTTAAATTATGAAAATGACACCAAACTGCTATGTGACAGTTGTTTGACTGCATCACCTTCATTATTACGCACTATTTCAAAGAGGTTTGTTTGTACAAATAAGTTAATTAAATTAACGGTTTGTACGTGAACGCTTGCTTTTTCACATCTCTGTACGTGTCACCGGATCATAAGCCTGTAAGGAAACAGCCAGTAAAATATTCACATCTATACACTGTTTGTCGGTCAGACACACAGATAGTCATCTCTTCTAGTTTATCTGCTTTTTTATCTAAATGAAGGTGAAAAGGTCAGAGACTAATCAGTCAAACTTAAGGACAAAAGCCTATCTGGTAGAAAACACGGACTCATCAATAAACCAATTAAATCCAATTAATCTGACAGTTTATGTAGTTTATAATTATAGCATATTGTCATTAGTAATTTGCTGCCAGACTGTTCTGACAATAGCAGGAACATTTAAATACAACCAAGTTCCCAAACATTAGTATTAAAACTGTAGTCATAGTTTCACAAAAAGCATCACAAGAGACTTCCTACAGGTTTAACTCTTATTATTATGAACTTTAAGTTGCTTTAAGCCTCCAATCACTGGTTCTTTTGGCCTCTTTGGGGCAACAGAAGCAAACTTTTAACAGAACAATACCATATTATTTTGAGTTTTTACACTGAAAACAACTTAATACATCTGAATGATTACAAGAGAGGTGATTGCAAACCAGAGACCACAAAACCAAACAGTATATCACTTTAAATAAGTTCTAGGTTGTAAATTCCCCTAGTGAGGGATCATAGGGTTTATTTTACTTTGCTTCGTCAAATATGAATCTTGTTTATAGCCATTTTGAAGGACCTATTTATTAATTTTGGATTTGAAAGTCTTGGTTGTAGAATCAACTGTCAGCAACACCAGTTCAGGTGCAACAATAAAGATAAATGTATGTTTCTGAGTCTCACCGGTTGTTTGTCTGGACCCTGATGCTACAAAACGAACAGTGCAGCAGGTGAGAAAGCGGCTCTGATTATTTCGTCTTCCATCCCGCGGATCTAAACCGAGCGGCAACCAACCCGGAGTCAAAGCCTCTTTACAAACTCGGATGAGAGCGACTCAGTGTTCCCTCACGCTCACCAAGTTTGCACTCTCGAAAATGTTCATCAGATTTAATTTTCTAATCCTTGCTCCAAATGTGTTTGTTGTGTCTGAGCGGTTTAAAGCCTTGAGACGGTTTGAGTGACAGCCAGTATCTGCGAATGCGAGCCAGTTCACTGATGGGAACATGATTAAGACTTTGACCTGTTTGCAGCTGCTTAATCTGTTCTGTAAACAAGTCTTTCCTGAGCGTTCTGCTGGATGCTGTCTCAGACGTTAGTTCTTGGCCATTCTCTTTCAGTATAGATTTTCTTTTCTGAGATTGTTCTTTGATGGAATTCTTTTTGGTAGGGTAGCTCGTGTGGGCTACACCAGTAAAAGCCAAATGGGTGTCGAAATACCAAATCACACCTTTTGCTTCCCACAAGATGCCCCCACTTGTATTTGCTTGGTTGACTTGGTTGTCTTCCTTTTGTTCAACTACTCTTATCTGTCACTTTGTTAGCGTCGCTTTGTTTCTCGGGTTAGCTCTCTCGCTTTGTTTGTCTGGCTTCTCTCTCTTTTTTTTTTTTTCTTCCAGGAGTTGCGTTACAGCCTTGGTCTGGCGCTGCAGTGCTTGTTCAGCTGCCATACACTCCATTTACCTTTTGATGATGCAATGCGGAGTGATGGCTCGACTTGGTAGGCGCTCCGTCTTCGCTGCACTCCTCCCTCGTTCGTCCCGTCTCCAGCTTTCATTAACACCCGACTGTTAATCCAAATTGAAAAGTTCCCGTTGGTATATTATTGATGCGGCGGAAGATAAAATAACACTAAAGTTGTTGTGTATCCACTTGGACTGTTAAGCAATCAAGCAGGCCTCCCTCCAGTCAAAGCAGAAATTGATCTGGGGGGAGTCCGTCGTTTGTTCTCCTGCAGCTGTGAAGCATTACTTTGCTTTTGTCTTCCCCCCCCACCTTTCTTCCACGGCGCAGTGCCTCTCCCATTAGCCGACAATAAAAGTCATCTAATTAAGGCCAAGATGGGCCGTGACAGGCCGAGGTGCAAGACCGGTCTTCTTTTAATGTGGAAAGGCTATTGATGAACCGGTGGATCCATAATGTAATCTGCATACTGGTATCCGAGTATGGATCTGCTCTGAAGAAAGATGAGATCAAGGAAGCAACTTAGAGGAGCAGCGACAGAGAAAAATCCAGAGGTGAGGAGTTTGACAACCTTGAGTGAGGACTGAGGCTGAATGGAGACAAAATAGTAGAAAATAACAGCAGCCGGAGCGTCTTTGGGTCGGCTTAAGAAAGAGCGAGGCCATGGATGATAATAGAGAGGGACAAACAACAGAGCAAGGAAACACGATTTTCAAGAAGGGAAAAATGCCCGACTTAGAAAGTGCCCCCATGTTGTCAGGAAGCAGCCAGGCTTTCCTCCTATCAGCTCAGAGATGAATGGCCGGGTGGACCCGATCGCTAGCCTCCGCTTTGAAGCCGTTCTTGTCATAGCGGGCAGAAAGTGGCTAGCAACAGCTTTTTTTTCTGTTGCTAGGATTACATGACGGATTCAGCAATTAGCTCTGCACTGCGACTTTTGGTTCACCAAGGTATGGAAGCTGCGCCTCCAATGTTCCGAATTTGGGTCTAATTAAATCCCCAACCAAGAGCTTCACACACTCCGTATGTGCTGTTGTTCAAAGACAAACAGTTTGTCCAAGTTTTGTGCTGGCAGCTGGATTCGCTTTGTTATCTGAAGCATTTTTTGAAAAATTGAAACAATGGACACTGAAAGAAAATGTATGAGAAAATGTTTTAAAGCTATTGTCAGTGTCAAACAGGCATGCTGCTGCTGTTTATGCTCACAGCGCCTCAGATGACTTGTATCTTCTTTAAACTCATTTAGAGCTGCCATTGATGATTAGTTTTCTAGCAATTCCTCAATCAACTTTTTTAACGATTAGTAGATTAATCCAAACTAATAATTTTCCTCCCAAAAATGTATTTTTTATTTTGATAATGTGTATGTTTTGAGTACAGAATGAAATGTAAACCAAAATGTACATTTAAAACTCAACTCCAACAACAAAAAAAGGGCTTATTATTAAAGTCAGCAGTACATAGGGCAGGGTGATATGGCCAGAAGTATTTATCACGATATAAATTAGAAAATCTGGGATAACGATATATTATTTGGATCTCAAAGTTGCTATGCAGACACCACCACAACAATTGCATATTCTGATATTCGGGTCCAGCCCTCCTGTGTCGGTTGCTGCCATGCTTCTCGCCCCGTTTGCATTAGACCGGACAAAAACGCATACATGTTTCACTCAAATTTTTTCGCAATATTTCAATTTCATGTCATTCCCTAACATTACACCGGTATTACCGTCCACGCTATGATGTGGCCCAGCCCCAGTAGTACGACTCCAAAACAAATCGAAGCTTCTATTAAACCCCTTTAACAAAATGACAAAACAGAAAAGTTGAATCTGTTCCTTAAACAAAATGGACACAGTTGTCCTCCATGTTGCGTATTCGTCCTTAGGCCTCGTTCATGTCTCTATTACGTACTTGTTCTGTGTCATGGTAGTCGTGTCGTTGGGCAGGACACTTCACCCACCTTGCCTGAATCGTATGAGTCGTATGAATGGACTGTTTGAGGTGGTGGTCGGAGGGGCCGTATAGTTATTATTGTTCTGTTGTGTGACAGCAGAAACAGAAAACCTGTAAATGAGAACAGCCTTGTTTGGAATTAAGCTGTATTGGAATGCAGTACAAGTGAGCACTGGGAGCAGGAGAGAAACCAATACATTTGCCAAATAGCTCCTGCATGTTTTGTCTTTAGGTGTCAATGCAAACTCTTTTGGAAACTTTCACCCTGAATTGAGTTGGACTCTGCTGTCATTTTCTCTAACTGACGATGTCCTAACACAGGAATTTTTGTAGTTATTCCGAAGAAAATTATTTCTTAGAATACATTGAAGCAGTTTTGGGCGACATCATTGATTACGGCAACTCATTGCGGCAGCCCCAAACTCATTGCTTTGGTCTTTGGGCTCAGATTCTTTGTGTTTGTTTCTCTTCTGGCTGTTTACAGTTAATAAGCTCTAAAACCCCACTTCATGCTGCCTGACCTGCAACAAGTCATAGACAGAGAAAGATGGTGACTAGCTGATGAAGAAAGTAGAAGAATAATCAGCCACAAGGAGATCAAAAGACGGTAAATGTGAACTTACGTTGATCAGGTGGACACAAAAAAAGACTTCAAATGAAGGACCATGTATTTGTATAAGCAAGCAATTTTGCCGTATTTGCTTTGAAGGTGTTGCAGGTTTAAACAGAGCGGATGTAATGGAAGGTTTACTTTCACTTGAATGACAGGGTCAGCGCTTGTTCAATCATCATTTTTTGCCACATCAAATGTACCTACTTTGAGCGAGAGGCTTCATATTGTACTAAAAGGTACAGGAAACACATTTTATCAAGTCAAGTTAATTCCTTTACTTTTCCGATGACCTAGTTAAACTCTGTTGGTTTGATTCGCTCAAATGCAGCTGGAAGAAAAGAAACAGCACTTTATTTCTTTGCACTGACAAAAATGTTCTTCGTTCTTAGGTTCAAGATGCACTCTCACCATTTTGTAGACATATGTTGTCGTCCTTGTAGAAGTAGGATAATGTGCTCAGAGAGCGGGGGCCCTTGAGGAAGGAAGGAAGAGGACAGACCTAAAATGTTCTAGGTTAAGCATATTTTAAAATTTGAATGCACTTTATTGCCGCAGATGCAGAGGCCCGTCTCCAAATGGAATGTGAATTACTGAAGAAGCCTTAGACATTTTACAGAACTCAACTCACATCACTTAGCGAGGGGCAAACAGGGGTAAAGGGACAAATAAGGTGTCTAACCAACCGGAGCCATCCATAAAATTAGAGATTTCAGAAATGCGTCCTTGAGGGTATTAGGGGGATGGAAGGATGAACAGCCAGAAGAGCTGTATGGCTGGAAGATGAAGGTCCTGATGCTGCTCTGGGAGCCTTTTTAAGACTCCTCAGATCCCCAGATGCACACTTTTCTCTCCAGAAGCCACTTTAAGCTTTCACAAATGCAGAAAAAAAATGTGTACTTCCCTTCATAGCAGCTCATGAGGAGCAACCGGTGTCTGCCAAAGGCACATTTGTGAATTATACACGCAATTTTTTTTAGTCAGCTTTCAAGAAGTAAGAGCTTCGTGACATCCACTTTCTTCTTTTGACATTTCGCAATTGTTTGGTAAAGCACACAAACCGTGCTTTACAGTGTGACTAAATTTCTGTTAAAGGAATTGGATGAAATGGGAGAGATTAACTTGTTTTCAGATCATGTGTTTTGCCGTTGTGTCGGCAAATTCCCTCATTTAGGAAATTTTGCTGGGCAGTGTGTGTAAAGAAGTCGACAGAAACTGACAGGGAAATGATCTGTAACCTAATATAACCTATATTACAGATGAGCAGAGGGGCAGTGAGACAACTCTTTTTATTTTTCCTCTGTATACTACCCTGGTGGGTTTGAAGTGAAGCAATCAAGGTGTGATTGAAGTCTCGACTTTCATCTTTAATTCAAGAGGTGTAACAAAAATACTGCACTAATGGTTTTGGAATTGCAGCTTCTTCTTCTTCTTCTTCTTCTTCTTTTTTCTCACAGGCTTAAAAGAAATGGGACAAACAAACACAAGGCTCCAGACTAACTTTTTTCACTGGTCGCACATGATTTGATTGCATATTCGTGTCAGTTTTCTTGGTGCAACGTGGTATTAAACAGCCTTGTATGCTCATAAATAGTTGTCTTAATTTGCATTCCCTAGTTTTGCATTGATGTACAGATTGATCGGAACTTCACACTTGATATTTGTGAAATATTTTATGTAGACTATACATTCATTTTGTATGATATCCTCCCTTTAAAGTTGGAAAAGGCTAAATTTCTCACATCCTGACGTATTTACTTATCAATCGACCAACGTTACCTACATTTCTCAGGTGCAGGCTGCGTCGTTTTTTATGTCGATCTTGTTCCTTTAATCATTGGAAGCCAAAATCATGATCTTGATTAATATGTGTTTAATTTTACAGCATCATGAGTTTCCTCTTTGCTGAAACTTTACTGCAGCTGCCTTTTAGTTTTTATGTGTTTGTGGATCTTTCTGCACTTTCAGTAAGTGGAAATACTTTAAAGATGATGTAGGTTTAAACCAGAGCGGATGTAATGGTGGGTTTGCTTTCACTTGAATGACAGGGTCAATTCTTGTTTAATGATCAGTTGAGCACAGTTTTCGCTGCGTTCATTGTAACTCCCTTGAGTGGGAGACTTAACATTTTGCTGCCAGTTTTGTCTGCTGAAATGACTAATACTGGAAGCAGATTTTGTTGAATAGAGGTTTTTAATGTCCCTTAATTTGTCAGTTGAGATGAAACTCTATTGGTTTGGCTGCTGATATACTCAACAACACTTTTTTTTAACTCTTGCACAGAGAAAAATCTCCCTGGTTCATGCACTTGCACTGTTTTGCAGACATATGTTGTCGTCCTTGCAGAAGCAGAAGAGCGTTCTTGGTGAGCGTGGGCTCTTGTGGAATGCAGGATGAGGACTGAACTTGTCCTTCGTTCACTTGAAGTGAAAAGCAGCTCAGTTGGGTTGAGGTCAGGTGACTGACTCAACCGTTAAAGAACATACATTCCACTCCTTTTAAGAACACATCAGGTTGTTGATTTGGTCGAAAGTTTCTGCTTTTTTCTCTGACAAGGCCTAATAGTGGCCTCCTTCACTTGCTTCAGCAGCTCTCTGGACTGTAGAAAGTTCCCATGAACGTCTGCCAAATGCGAATTCAACTTTTGGAATCAACTCCAGACCTTTTATGTCTTGAAATGACTCATCAGCCGATTGTCCGGTTGCTTTTGAGCCTGTGGAAATGGAGCGACTGTGTAAAAAAAATGGGTGTAAATCCTTTTAGTTTTTTGTTAAACCCCTTGTATCAAAGCTGAAATTCTGTACTTCAGTCTCGGGACAGACAGATGATTGGTCTGGCCGATTATTGTGGCCGATATTTTTCTGATAATCTGTAAGTTATTGACAGATTCTTGAATAAATAAATGCTTCAGTTCTTGTACAGCGAGCTCTTTCTTAGAAATGTGTCTCAGAGACTGCAAAAACTGAACTAGCAAACGCAAGCTGCTGCTGCAAACCACAGTGGCTCAGGCTATGCTAACGGCTAACGGCTAGTGGCTAAGTTGGAGGGCAGCTACAAATTACCCTGGAACAGAGTCTGGAAAACAATAAATAATCGGCCTTTTAGATGTGGACCTTAGTGGGCTGTAAAAGTGATCGAACAGTTAAAGATTAAGAAAATAGAAAACAGATTAATCTCAGTTGTTGCCATGTAAACAGAGGAGAGCGTCCTAATTTAATCGCTTCTGTTTTACACATTCAGTTATCGTCTCCCCTATTAATGAAGAAGCCTGGTTATGAATGACAAGTTCCCTGCTATTAAAAAAATTGCATTTAGCATGTATTGGTTCAAAACTATTGGTTGTCGGTCTTTCTTGACCACCAGTAATTGGTATTGGGACTACAACACCCCATCAGTCGACCCCTGCTTCAGTCGCATCTTGTTTTAGTAATTTCATTGCACATTTATGTCACTGTCCAAATACTTAAGGACCCAGCTGTATATAGTGATGAACCTCTGCTGGGTGTCTCTTTGGACAGTCGGTATATGACAGGGAATCCATTACATATGTACATGTTAGACACTCAGCACCTCTGCATTGTCACCGTGCGCCGTGTACGTGCAGCATTGCAGATAGCCCGGCTAGATGCAGCAGCGCCGGGGGGGATAAAGCCGGGGAGATGGAAACATACTGTCAGTCAGCTGTGATGAAATGCCTGCAGGGGTGTAACACCACTCACAAACACAGGGCACAGACTTGGCGAGGTGAGCTGCCACAAACCCACACAGACCGAAGCTGATATCTTATATATGAAGAGAAAAAGCTGAGTCCTGCTGGATTGGATGAAAACAAAACTTACAGCGAATGACACCGGGAACTTTGTCTGCAAATTAGGAGTTGCTCTTTTCTGAAACTGACATTGAAATGTCATTGTCATGTTCCATCTGAAATACAGGGCTGGCAGGTTATGCAGTTTGGCAGTTTGTCTTGCAGTAAGCAGCAGTTTGGTTTACTTAAGGCTTTCACTTTTTGGCCCCTTCAGCATTATGTTGTGTCTCATGTCTTTTCTTTTTTCCTTCCCCTTCTCCCTTGTGTCTCTTCCTGGATTTCGTTGTTTATCTACTGGCATTGCGTTCTAGCCAGCATCACATTTGTCAGCAGTTTATACTTCCTCTAGAAATCACTGTCACGAAGAGCTGCAGTAATTAGTCGATTGACAGAAAATGCATTTGCACAAATTTGATAATTTTTTTTTTGATTTGGGTCAATTTCTAGGAAGCAGCTTGAATTCTCTGATTCTTAAATGTGAAGATTGAATGTTCTCCACATTTCTATGAACACGATTGTGAGCCGTGCATTCAGGGGGCCGTATAGGAAGATGGAAAACTCTCCACATCTCAGAAATGAGCACTGCCATCTTGTGCTGGTGATGTAATTTGCAACTAAAGGTGTGGAATCGATATCAGCTCCACCTGATCAATACTAACAGACTGGTTGCAAATGATGTCGCAAGATGGCAGCACCCATTTAGGACATGCTTTGGCTTCACCTTTGTCCGTCTTTTTAGGTGTGTACATTGTCAGACTGAGGAGTTTTGGCTAGGGGTTGATTGATTATGCCACTTATTACTAATCAAGGAGAGCAATAGCTGATATCTGGAACCACTGTACTTGCAGATTTGACGTCTTTCTGTCGAGATTTAGAATTGAAATTGAAATGCCTTTATTTATATAGATTTTGCACATGTTTAATTAAAAGGAACTTCAAGATTTATCCTATCAGAGGCTTTGGTTTGGGTGAGGTGAAATGAACAGAGACAGATAGCTGCATTATTTTATCAATTAATAAAAAATTATTATTCTAACAATCGGAAAAATGCAGAACATCGGATCCAATAGTCAGTCAGGTCGATAATATATCGACTCCTTGTTTGTTTTTTGGACGAAACAAGACACACGAAGGTGCGACTTTGTAAATTGCGGCACAATTTTTCACAATTTTCCGACATTTTCTCAACTAAATGATGATTAACTGGCTAAATAATAAAGAATTCAGGCCGTTACATCCTCTCTGTCATGTTGGACTTTTTCACTCATTTATTCTTATTTTTTTTATTGTATTTGTTGTTGTTTACGTCTTTACTAGATCATTATAATTGAGTGATGTAACAAAGATCTACAGGGGATGTTGGAGTTCATATCTGACATCTTATTCCCAGATAAGTGCTCCGGTTTACTGATCTGAACCAACTGCAAGTAACAGGAAGCCTTTTTTTTTTTTTTTACAGCCGTAACAAGATTTGTTGTTTCGTTAACACAATGGTAATTAAATATGGCTCTCGTTAGGATGTTATCAATACACCACCGACACTGCTTTATGTTTCACTACTTATCCGTGCTCTTATTAATATTCTCCTATATGGTATTGGTATTTATTTTGTAACTAAGTGCACCAGTGCTCAGGGTGCCCTTTATTCATTTGTTTTAATAAGTGAGCAATGACGGCTTTACGCTGAGAGAAAACAAAAGGTTGTTATTGTTGCTCTGAATTTAATTTGTGTGTGTGATATCTACTGCTGACTGGAAGTCTGTGGTAGGACTCTGTAAAGCTAATCAGTGCAGATTTGTTTTTATCTAATAATGAGAGTTACCTTGGTCATCTGGGCAGGAGTGGAGTCGCTTGCTCTGTCCAGAAAATCAACAACGCTGCATATATTTATGTATACATGCACCATATACTCCAAGCTTTACCATGGTCACGCTCAACTCTTCATATACAGCTTTGGAAATAATCATCAGACCGCCACGGCTACACGACAAGCCTTTACCAACCATAATTTATTTGGAATTCATCTTGTAAAGGAAATGAAAAACGGTACGGGCACTAAATTGTGTTTAGAAACATCACGTATTGAAGCTGAAAACTGACACGATAAATGGCTGAAAACATGTTTCGAGTCATTATTTTGCGCTCACTAATGAATAAAAGTGAGAATAGTGAGATGATAAGAAGATGTTAGTGTTTAGCCAAGAAGAATGCAGCAAATAGGGGAACTGCTAACCAGCTTGGAATCAGTAAAACAGTGTCCATTACAGCTCGAAAACGTAATCTAATGTTCAGGTTCTCTATTCAGACATGTAGAGTGTGGTTTTTTATTACCTTATTACCATTACAACCTTAAGATTAAAAGCAAGTATGGCTCCACCAAGAAATGCAACGAAAGAGGCAGAAAACGATGGTCTAATAATTATGTCCTTCGGGGTTAGCATTTTAGCTTCTCAAGTCTGGTCCTCAGTACCCTGTTAATTCAAACCAAACCCTTCTTTTGGCCACTTGACACATTTTTAAACAACAAATCTTCTCCTCTCCCCTCCCTCCTGCCTTTGTATCCGTCCGTCTGCCCGTTTGTCCGTCTATAGATTGAGCAGACCGTGGAGTGGATCTCGGCCAGTGGGCGGTTAACTAATATCGGCTCCTCTCTCCCCATGGTGTGGCCACCGTCGGCCGAGTCGTCTATTCTGAGTCTCCCTCTGATTAACGTCTGTTATTAGCTCTAATGAGCTGCTTAGTGATTGCCCGAGCACAGCTGCTGACATCCAGCAGGAACACCGTCTTTTCCACTTTGTTCCTCATCTACTTTTGCTTTCTCTAATTTCTCCTGCTTTAATCATTCGCCGAGATTATTGACTCCGTGTAGGCATTGTTTTCCTCCAGACGGTCTGCGATTTGGGCTGCAATTTCCTTTGACGCCGTCTCTCTCTGTATGCTGCGGCGTTGCCTCGGCATCCCCTCCTCTGTTTGGTTTCGAATGCAATCACCGTGTTTCTGGGGTTAAGTAATAGCATTTAGACTGGCAGAAATTGAATCAGGCATGTGGTTTTGACCCTCCGTCTCTGTCTATCTCCAAGTTTCTGTACAAACGTCTCTCTTTGATTTGCCTGAAATATGTTCTTTTCTGTCAGACATTTGATAGCTGCCACTCTACATTTATGTTCTACTCTTAAAACAGCTTACACACTGTCCTCATATCTCTAGTTTATAATACAAGTTTAAGGTTGGGGTTGTGTCTTTATACGATTGTTGGCTTCTGATGTGACATGAGAGCGACCCTAAGCTATAGATTGTATTCATGACGTGTCTTTGGATTGTTTCAGTGTCGAGCAGCTTTGAAAATCATCTTCTTTTTGCAGTTGCGATTAACCTGTCCAATGTGTATCATTCCTCTTGCCCAATGTAGGCTCTCAAGTTAGGCAATGTGTATAAATTACCGTAATTTCCAGACGATAAGCCGCTACTTTTTTCACAGTTTGAACACTGCGGCTTAAACAATGATGCGGTTAATTTATGGATTTTTGCGAATTTGAGACGTAAGTGACATTGAGAGCGACAACGACGCTGTTCAATTCCGACACTAAAGAAGACGACTTCAGTGGTTTTAGTGCGCAGGAGGAAGATGAAGATAGTGATCAATGACTTTTCCTGGTAGGCTGCTGTAGTTTTTGTTTTCTTAACCAGCCGTGTTAAAGGAATTGTTCGGGAAAAGGCATCTACATATTTGTGTATGCTAGCGGTACGATTTTTTGAAAAAGTTAAAAACATCTTTCTGTGTAAATATCTCCTGTTACAACGTGGACACGTGCGACTTATAGACAAGTGCGGCCTATGTATGTACAAAATTTGTTTTCTTTTCAAAGTTAGTGGCTGCGGCTTATATTCAGGTGCTCAATCGTCCGGAAATTACGGTAGTAGTTTATAATAACGTCCGATCAGTGTTTTTCGTATGTTCATGTATTTACAGTGTTCTGGCACAGTAGTGGATTTAACGTCCACATATGGGTTTCCATTTTTTACGCTTTCAAACTGTTAAAATCTGAATCAAAACATGCCAGGGAGGAATGGTTTTGTTGAATTTTCCCCCAGAATAGAAACTCGAGTTCACAGTTTTCTGCAAATTTGCTCTAAAGTGACACTAAACCAACTCTTCCATTAACCCTCAAGGTGCTGCGTTACGTTTCCAGATCCACAGTGTGACGGTGTTTGGTTTTGTTCAGTTCTATTTTCTGGTATTGTTTTATAAAGATCCCTGGTCCAGTCTCTGTCCAGTTGTTTTGCGTCCTCTCTTTGTCTGTTTTCCCGCCTTTTTCGATTGCCACCATTTGGTAGACCTTTGTACGGTCTTGTCTCTTTCTTGTCATGTGCCAGTTCTTTCTGTTTGTTTTTGTCGTGTCCACCTTTGAACAGCAAGTCTGTATAAACTCCAAAACACCTGTTAACACATGTTTTAGCATGATAGACATTAGCTGCAACCAAAATTCTTTCAGTTTTCTATAAGCTGAACCAGCTTATCTGACTTGGGCTACTTGCGAGCTATTACAAATAATCAGGTTGGAAAGAGTTTTCTACTAAAGCACGTGGACAGAGGTGAGATGAGTTTGCTTTTTATTCTAATTATTATTTTTGCACGAACAGTACAATTTGTTGAATTCTAATTGATTGTGCGAGGCCCTGTTTTGTTCTCTGTTTTAATGAATAACACAGTATTTGTGTTGTATTCTGTTTAAAGTTCTTCTTAATTTATTCCGTTTTTCACCTTGCAAGTCACTCATTTACTTTTTTGTGAGACTGACAGGTAATTTCTCCATTAATTTGATAAGTTGTTTAGTCTATTAAATGAAAGAAAGTGAATGTTTGCCGTTTCATAGGTGCAAAGAAACCAGATGCTGTTATAAATATTCATTATTAAGAATCTGGAATCAGAGGCCTTTTTTTTTTTAACCTAAAACGACTCAAACAGATGAATTGATTAGCAAAATATTTTGAGATTAATTTGCAAAAAGACCCGTTTTTTTCATGCCTGATTCCTTTATTTTCTCTCGATTTCAGTCGGTTGAGGTTTCAGCCCAAAGGCCGCAGAAACGGTGGAAGTATTTTAGCCATTTACAACCAATTTATTTGACCGGTCTTTGTGCAGTTGCTTCCTAAATTCAGAATATGTGACCGAGAACAGGACAGAAATGTGTATCCTCTCAAGCAAGAAATTGTTTATCAGGCGGGAAAAGGAAATATAATTACCAAAAAAAGTAATATGCTGTTAAATGACAAATGTCCTGGAGTTGATCATGACGCCGTGTGAAACCATTTACAAACACAACGTGCCGCATTTATTGTGTTTTTTTGGCCGAAGGTGCGGAAATGACCCGTGCGATCAGACAGACCGTTGTCGTCGCCTGACAATAGGATATATAAAGCTGAAAATCAATCGCTGTGCTTTCATCTGCATCCGGCCTGATCTTATTTCCCCGTATTACCACCAGATTCTCTCATCGCTCCAGATAAAAAGCAATAGAGCTCCTAAATGATCCAGAGAAATAGTTCTGTCAAAAAATGATTTATCTGCTGTGAATAATCGCAGGGGTTATTGAATATTTTTAGATTAACTTAATTACTTGACTATAAAAAGCCATAAATTGAAGCTCTCCTTCAGATCTCTCCGAGTCTCTATTTCTCGTGTCAGCCGTGTGATTGGGGGGAAAAAAGGGAGGGAAGGGGGGGAAATAAAAAAAAAAAAAAAATCTGTTTTATCATTCTGTCACCAGCGAGACGCGTTCCGCTTGACCTGATGCAATTGGAGGCAATTGAAACAGTCATCTTACCGTGCTGCTGCGCTGGTGGTGTTTTGGGTTGCATCATGGCCATGTGCACAGACGGATGAAAACACATGCACAGATATCTTTTTACCCTTTTGATACGAACGCACTCTTGCACAAAGAATCTGGACTCTCGTGTGTCTGCACAAACGCTCGTTCTGCATCTTCAGGTGGTGTCTTTATTTTTTACCGCCTGCGTGTTTAACTGCTGTCATTCATAACGTCTGCTTATTACCCCTCCTCTAATGTGTTTTTTTTTTTCCTCCTCTCTCTCTTAAGCTCGCAGATTACACACACTAATGACTTAATGGACTGATCCTTCGCTTACATCTCAGGAAACTTTCCCTCAGTTCCCAAATGTGTCTTGCACATTAAGCAGACAGATTTACTACGCCGTGAATGGAGTGGACGTTTTATGCGATTACAAAATGTTTGTTAAAAAACAAAAAGAAGCGAGGCAGCCTGCGTGGACGACTTCATCTGCTGCACACATGCGTTTTTTAAAATGTCTTTATTATGGAGACACATCACCTGCTTCTGCGTACCACACACTGATTATAGAAGGAGGACGTTATGTGATCTGAAACGAGCACCGAAAAGCATCGCGAGTTCTCAGGCAGGAGGTTATGTAAATGATTTGGAAGCACTAATTATGTAATCGTGTGTATATATAGATATAGGTTGCAGCCGGTGTTACACATCACATAACCAGCTAATCAAATATACAAACCACAGCAGTATAAACACATGAATTATAAATCAGCTTCATGTAACGCACTTGTCACTTCTCTATTCGTACAGTAGTTTCCAGAACAGGTTTTTTTTTTTGTATGGTTTGAAGTTTCACGTTAGAAAAAAGTTACTTGGAGGAACTTCCTTGTTTTTTGTTTTCTTCATGTTGCTGAAAACGCTTAATGTGCAGCAAACCCATAACTGGAGACCCAGGACAGCTTATGACATGATACCAGCTGACCTAAAAACAAAAGTAATTACGATTTACCAAATTAAACCAAATTACTCAAGACTTTTCTCTGTTTTTCTGGCGTAGATGTGCAGTTTTGTGTTCTTTCTTCTTCTACTTTAACCCTTTCAACACTATAGCCCGCTATACCGGTCTGCCTCTTTCACCTCGTTCAACCCTGCAGACCACTTTACCGGTCTGCCTCTTTGATCCCATCTACCCTGCAGACCGATATAGCGGGCTCTGGTATATGGAGACTTTCTGTTACATTCATTTTGATTGTCTGTCAGTGGGAATCCCAGTTTGTGGACGAGCAATTCAGTCATGAAATAAATTATGCAAATAGTAATAATAATAATTGCATACAGGGTTCTCACCAGGGCCGTAACAGAGTAACAACCTGTTANCAGTGCATCTCAAACATCTCCTCCTGCTTTTGGGGTTGTATTTTCGCCACATGCAGACCAAGCATCAGATAAGCCATGAAGCTCGTGACTTTTCAAGAAAGTCCTCCTCAGTGATGGTTGTTGTTTGTTTCTGTGTGTGCAGCTCAGTTCCTGCTGCTTGGCGGAACCTCCAAGCCTGTGGCCTGTGTTTGCTGCTCTGCCAGTTTGATCACAAAATGCCACTTTTCAGAGGCCTGCGCGTCTCCGTGCTCGCTGTGACTGCGTCTGGGAGTCTTGGCTGAGTCAAACAGGTTCTCATCTCCTACCAAGGTGAACGTCTCTCTGCCGCTCCTCCTCCTCTGAAGAAGAAGAAGAAGAAAACTTGAGAATATTATTTGGCAAAAGATGATTGTGGAGGCACATCTCGCACAGAACTAAAGCCGCCGAGACGCCCGTTCGCTGATGTGAAGTTCGCTGAAGCTTGAACTTCCAGAAATTCCCCAGGTTCTTATTTGTGAAGCATTTCTTCAGAAACACGGATCATGTCCCAGACACGTATTGTCAGCTGGTCCTTAGTGGGGGAGGCACAGCTCCAGAAGTAATCACCGAGAGAATTTCTTGAAGGAATGTCTGCTGAGGCATGGATCCTATGAAAGTAATTAGCAATTCTTTCTTTTGAAGGCAGGTCAACTGCTGCAGCCTATTGATTGTTGTGAAAGGTGGCATCGTGGTCCTGTTTGGTATGTGTGTGTGTGTGTGTTTGTGTGTTTTTTGATTTTATTTTCACCACAACACAGAGCTTCCATGGTGGCGGTAGATCCAATTAGAGAGATTCACAGAAACCAGTAACTGCTCTTTATCTGGCACACTGGNCACGGCTACACGACAAGCCTTTACCAACATTAATTTAGTTGGAATTTGATCACAGAGCTTCTAAAGGAAATGGAAAAACGGTACGGGCAGTAAATTGTGTTTAGAAATATCACGTATTGAAGCTGAAAACTGACACGATAAATGGCTGAAAACATGTTTCGAGTCATTATTTTGCGCTCACTAATGAATAAAAGTGAGAATAGTGAGATGATAAGAAGATGTTAGTGTTTAGCCAAGAAGAATGCAGCAAATAGGGGAACTGCTAACCAGCTTGGAATCAGTAAAACAGTGTCCATTACAGCTCGAAAACGTAATCTAATGTTCAGGTTCTCTATTCAGACATGTAGAGTGTGGTTTTTTATTACCTTATTACCATTACAACCTTAAGATTAAAAGCAAGTATGGCTCCACCAAGAAATGCAACGAAAGAGGCAGAAAACGGTGGTCTAATAATTATGCCGTCAGGGTTTAGCATTTTAACTTCCTCAGTACCCTGTTAATTCAAACCAAACCCTTCTTTTGGCCACTTGACACATTTTTAAACAACAAATCTTCTCCTCTCCCCTCCCTCCTGCCTTTGTATCCGTCCGTCTGCCCGTTTGTCCGTCTATAGATTGAGCAGATCGTGGAGTGGATCTCGGCCAGTGGGCGGTTAACTAATATCGGCTCCTCTCTCCCCATGGTGTGGCCACCGTCGGCCGAGTCGTCTATTCTGAGTCTCCCTCTGATTAACGTCTGTTATTAGCTCTAATGAGCTGCTTAGTGATTGCCCGAGCACAGCTGCTGACATCCAGCAGGAACACCGTCTTTTCCACTTTGTTCCTCATCTACTTTTGCTTTCTCTAATTTCTCCTGCTTTAATCATTCGCCGAGATTATTGACTCCGTGTAGGCATTGTTTTCCTCCAGACGGTCTGCGATTTGGGCTGCAATTTCCTTTGACGCCGTCTCTCTCTGTATGCTGCGGCGTTGCCTCGGCATCCCCTCCTCTGTTTGGTTTCGAATGCAATCACCGTGTTTCTGGGGTTAAGTAATAGCATTTAGACTGGCAGAAATTGAATCAGGCATGTGGTTTTGACCCTCCGTCTCTGTCTATCTCCAAGTTTCTGTACAAACGTCTCTCTTTGATTTGCCTGAAATATGTTCTTTTCTGTCAGACATTTGATAGCTGCCACTCTACATTTATGTTCTGCTCTTAAACTTAAACACCAGCCTCATATCTCTAGTTTATAATACAAGTTTAAGGTTGGGGTTGTGTCTTTATACGATTGTTGGCTTCTGATGTGACATGAGAGTGACCCTAAGCTATAGATTGTATTCATGACGTGTCTTTGGATTGTTTCAGTGTCGAGCAGCTTTGAAAATCATCTTCTTTTTGCAGTTGCGATTAACCTGTCCAATGTGTATCATTCCTCTTGCCCAATGTAGGCTCTCAAGTTAGGCAATGTGTATAAATTACCGTAATTTCCAGACGATAAGCCGCTACTTTTTTCACAGTTTGAACACTGCGGCTTAAACAATGATGCGGTTAATTTATGGATTTTTGCGAATTTGAGACGTAAGTGACATTGAGAGCGACAACGACGCTGTTCAATTCCGACACTAAAGAAGACGACTTCAGTGGTTTTAGTGCGCAGGAGGAAGATGAAGATAGTGATCAATGACTTTTCCTGGTAGGCTGCTGTAGTTTTTGTTTTCTTAACCAGCCGTGTTAAAGGAATTGTTCGGGAAAAGGCATCTACATATTTGTGTATGCTAGCGGTACGATTTTTTGAAAAAGTTAAAAACATCTTTCTGTGTAAATATCTCCTGTTACAACGTGGACACGTGCGACTTATAGACAAGTGCGGCCTATGTATGTACAAAATTTGTTTTCTTTTCAAAGTTAGTGGCTGCGGCTTATATTCAGGTGCTCAATCGTCCGGAAATTACGGTAGTAGTTTATAATAACGTCCGATCAGTGTTTTTCGTATGTTCATGTATTTACAGTGTTCTGGCACAGTAGTGGATTTAACGTCCACATATGGGTTTCCATTTTTTACGCTTTCAAACTGTTAAAATCTGAATCAAAACATGCCAGGGAGGAATGGTTTTGTTGAATTTTCCCCCAGAATAGAAACTCGAGTTCACAGTTTTCTGCAAATTTGCTCTAAAGTGACACTAAACCAACTCTTCCATTAACCCTCAAGGTGCTGCGTTACGTTTCCAGATCCACAGTGTGACGGTGTTTGGTTTTGTTCAGTTCTATTTTCTGGTATTGTTTTATAAAGATCCCTGGTCCAGTCTCTGTCCAGTTGTTTTGCGTCCTCTCTTTGTCTGTTTTCCCGCCTTTTTCGATTGCCACCATTTGGTAGACCTTTGTACGGTCTTGTCTCTTTCTTGTCATGTGCCAGTTCTTTCTGTTTGTTTTTGTCGTGTCCACCTTTGAACAGCAAGTCTGTATAAACTCCAAAACACCTGTTAACACATGTTTTAGCATGATAGACATTAGCTGCAACCAAAATTCTTTCAGTTTTCTATAAGCTGAACCAGCTTATCTGACTTGGGCTACTTGCGAGCTATTACAAATAATCAGGTTGGAAAGAGTTTTCTACTAAAGCACGTGGACAGAGGTGAGATGAGTTTGCTTTTTATTCTAATTATTATTTTTGCACGAACAGTACAATTTGTTGAATTCTAATTGATTGTGCGAGGCCCTGTTTTGTTCTCTGTTTTAATGAATAACACAGTATTTGTGTTGTATTCTGTTTAAAGTTCTTCTTAATTTATTCCGTTTTTCACCTTGCAAGTCACTCATTTACTTTTTTGTGAGACTGACAGGTAATTTCTCCATTAATTTGATAAGTTGTTTAGTCTATTAAATGAAAGAAAGTGAATGTTTGCCGTTTCATAGGTGCAAAGAAACCAGATGCTGTTATAAATATTCATTATTAAGAATCTGGAATCAGAGGCCTTTTTTTTTTTAACCTAAAACGACTCAAACAGATGAATTGATTAGCAAAATATTTTGAGATTAATTTGCAAAAAGACCCGTTTTTTTCATGCCTGATTCCTTTATTTTCTCTCGATTTCAGTCGGTTGAGGTTTCAGCCCAAAGGCCGCAGAAACGGTGGAAGTATTTTAGCCATTTACAACCAATTTATTTGACCGGTCTTTGTGCAGTTGCTTCCTAAATTCAGAATATGTGACCGAGAACAGGACAGAAATGTGTATCCTCTCAAGCAAGAAATTGTTTATCAGGCGGGAAAAGGAAATATAATTACCAAAAAAAGTAATATGCTGTTAAATGACAAATGTCCTGGAGTTGATCATGACGCCGTGTGAAACCATTTACAAACACAACGTGCCGCATTTATTGTGTTTTTTTGGCCGAAGGTGCGGAAATGACCCGTGCGATCAGACAGACCGTTGTCGTCGCCTGACAATAGGATATATAAAGCTGAAAATCAATCGCTGTGCTTTCATCTGCATCCGGCCTGATCTTATTTCCCCGTATTACCACCAGATTCTCTCATCGCTCCAGATAAAAAGCAATAGAGCTCCTAAATGATCCAGAGAAATAGTTCTGTCAAAAAATGATTTATCTGCTGTGAATAATCGCAGGGGTTATTGAATATTTTTAGATTAACTTAATTACTTGACTATAAAAAGCCATAAATTGAAGCTCTCCTTCAGATCTCTCCGAGTCTCTATTTCTCGTGTCAGCCGTGTGATTGGGGGGAAAAAAGGGAGGGAAGGGGGGGAAATAAAAAAAAAAAAAAAATCTGTTTTATCATTCTGTCACCAGCGAGACGCGTTCCGCTTGACCTGATGCAATTGGAGGCAATTGAAACAGTCATCTTACCGTGCTGCTGCGCTGGTGGTGTTTTGGGTTGCATCATGGCCATGTGCACAGACGGATGAAAACACATGCACAGATATCTTTTTACCCTTTTGATACGAACGCACTCTTGCACAAAGATTCTGGACTCTCGTGTGTCTGCACAAACGCTCGTTCTGCATCTTCAGGTGGTGTCTTTATTTTTTACCGCCTGCGTGTTTAACTGCTGTCATTCATAACGTCTGCTTATTACCCCTCCTCTAATGTGTTTTTTTTTTTTCCTCCTCTCTCTCTTAAGCTCGCAGATTACACACACTAATGACTTAATGGACTGATCCTTCGCTTACATCTCAGGAAACTTTCCCTCAGTTCCCAAATGTGTCTTGCACATTAAGCAGGCAGATTTACTACGCCGTGAATGGAGTGGACGTTTTATGCGATTACAAAATGTTTGTTAAAAAAAAAGAAGAAGCTGCACACATGCGTTTTTTTAAATGTCTTTATTATGGAGACACATCACCTGCTTCTGCGTACCACACACTGATTATAGAAGGAGGACGTTATGTGATCTGAAACGAGCACCGAAAAGCATCGCGAGTTCTCAGGCAGGAGGTTATGTAAATGATTTGGAAGCACTAATTATGTAATAGTGTGTATATATAGATATAGGTTGCAGCCGGTGTTACACATCACATAACCAGCTAATCAAATATACAAACCACAGCAGTATAAACACATGAATTATAAATCAGCTTCATGTAACGCACTTGTCACTTCTCTATTCGTACAGTAGTTTCCAGAACAGGTTTTTTTTTTTGTATGGTTTGAAGTTTCACGTTAGAAAAAAGTTACTTGGAGGAACTTCCTTGTTTTTTGTTTTCTTCATGTTGCTGAAAACGCTTAATGTGCAGCAAACCCATAACTGGAGACCCAGGACAGCTTATGACATGATACCAGCTGACCTAAAAACAAAAGTAATTACGATTTACCAAATTAAACCAAATTACTCAAGACTTTTCTCTGTTTTTCTGGCGTAGATGTGCAGTTTTGTGTTCTTTCTTCTTCTACTTTAACCCTTTCAACACTATAGCCCGCTATACCGGTCTGCCTCTTTCACCTCGTTCAACCCTGCAGACCACTTTACCGGTCTGCCTCTTTGATCCCATCTACCCTGCAGACCGATATAGCGGGCTCTGGTATATGGAGACTTTCTGTTACATTCATTTTGATTGTCTGTCAGTGGGAATCCCAGTTTGTGGACGAGCAATTCAGTCATGAAATAAATTATGCAAATAGTAATAATAATAATTGCATACAGGGTTCTCACCAGGGCCGTAACAGAGTAACAACCTGTTACGCTGCTGCCTGGAAAAATCAAGCTGCAAATTGAGCAGATTCGTTGTTTTCGAGGATACGTAACGGGAAAATATTAAACAACAAGCGTCGATGGAGTTTCACTCCTGTCGTCTTCGCTGCTATTCGCTTGCGTTATCGGCACTACCCGTTAGCAGCAGCAAAGACCCCCCCCCGCGGGTCAATAATGACGACATCCCCCCAACCACCCCGTCGACGACCCCTCCCATCCGGTACGCTGTAAACGACTCCTGGCGAGGACTCTGGCACATAGGCGTATATATATCGGGGGGGGGTCTGGGTGCCGGCACCCCCCAGTGGTCATGGTGTGCGATAGCGTTTTCCGCGAGCCTCAGTGAGACGGGTTTTCTTGTCTTTTTCTTTTTTCTTTCTTTGTTTTTAATGCTGTAAAGCGCTTTGCTCCATGTATGACAAGTGCTATATAAATAGCGTTTGATTTGATTTGATATTCCCAGTAATTAAAGCTACAGTTGCTTCGTGTTAGAAGGGTTAAGCGCTTTTGCAGTGGACAAACACCTGTATTTGTTACCAGCCATTGAACTCTACTTCTTCTACTCTGTTTATTACATTAACGTCGCCTATACCGCCACTTTCTGATGACACTGTTCATCCTAGTTTATACGTGGCAGTAAATGGAACCGAGCCCATTTAGTTTTTCTCTTTGTTTTGTGACATTTCAGAAGTTTTCTTTACATTTATATGGAAACACAGCTGTCGTCCAGAATAATGTAAAAAACATTGTGTTGTTGTGATGTGTGCACTTAGCTGATGCTATATTTAAACACAGTGAATGCCAGTTTTTCCGGTATAGAAGACAAAAGAGGAAAATGGTATCTAGAGGATTGAATTAAATATGTAACAGCTCTATAATCCTGAACTTAGATTAAATACATGCATGTTTTCGTCTCTGAGCACCAGTTAATGCGACATACAAATGAACTCATGTCTGTAAACTCATCCAAATCTGTCTTGTTGATCCAAAGTAGCGCTTCAGCTAATTAGAATCTTCCAATTTACTTTCTTTCACGTATTACAATGCCAGAAAAAATTGAAAAACCTTCCAAAGCTCGGATCATGTTCACATTACCTGTTTTGTTACGAAGCTGAAATCATAATTTACTATCATAATACAACCAAAAAAGCTGAAATGATCAAACTTTTTTGAAGAGGAGCCTGTTTTTTGGCTTTTAATACTTTTTTAAATGACTTAAAGAAGATTTTCGTATTGCCCTTGAGCGATTTTAGGAGGAGAGAATGGTGGAAATCAAAGCGGCAGAGGCTCCTATATCCTGCCTTTTAGCCACCGGTATGAGTCATGCCTCCAAAGCCCTGCGAGTTGAAAGCATCTTTCATTAGCCCCTGTCTGCCTCCTAAATGACCACCTCTTTCAAACTCCACGCACCAATTTGTAACACAGGTTTTTTTTTTTTTTTCTGGTTTGGGGAAAGGCAAAAAAACAAAAGCAAAACAACCAAATTACACCGGTGATATAATCGAGGTAATATTTTATGTGTAAAATTGTGCAACTTTAAATAAATACATTGATTTAGCTCCTTTACAAATGATTAAAGAGTCACTTTGATGCTTCGTTTTGACAAACCTGCCCGAGTCTTTCTCTGTGAAAGATGTTTTTCAGATTGCCTGTCATGTGGGCACCTTTGCAGCGGGTATAAATTACAGTATAAAACCGAGCAGGAACCGTTCTGCTGCTCCCGCTATGATTTGTGCTATTGATCGCCGGTGCCCTCTTCCCCTCCTGTATGTTATCACTGTGGAATTAGAGCGCTGTGGAGGAGAGAAGAAGAAGAAGAAGAAGAAAGAAAAAAAAATAAATAAACACACAAACAAACCTCATCCCAGCCAAGGCTGCATCTCTCATCTGGCATTGCCATGGTTACACAATTGTAGAGTATGTCACCAGCTGCGCACACGTTTTACACACACATCTGTGCTGTACGCCACGGGCTGGCGACGGGGAAGGCTTTTGTGTGTGTGTGTGTGTGTGTGTGTGGAGATATTGGCAGCAACAGTTAATGCCTTATTCAACATTAAACACTTTAAGCTCCCTCATACGAGACACCATCGTACCTCGGGGCAAGTGGATCGCTGTGCGTCTGCACATAGGCAGATACGGTATTAATAGCCGTATTCCATTTGATGTCAAGGACTTAACATTATCTCGCCAGCAGCTCTGGGGCCCGCTGGTTGATGTATGGACACACAAGTTACGGCGCAGATAGCGGGAGATGAGAACATTGTTAGAGTGATTGTGTAGATTTTATGGCCTCGAGCGTTCCTTGTAATTGGTGAGGGTGAAGTTCAGTGCTTCTAGTGAGCGAAGAAAAACCTCCTAACTTCTATGAAATGAAGCGGCTGGATGACTTCCCATTGACTTTGTTTTTTTTGGGGGGGGAACTAGGCGGCAGGATCCAGATGAGTATCTCGCACAAAAGAACAAAAATTCCTGGAAACAAAGAGCTCGTCGAGAGAAAGATAATTTCTTCAAGAATAAAAAAAAAAAAGCAATCGCTCCGTCTTTCACCCTCAGCTCATATCACTTCCACCTGTTCTCACCCCTGAAACACACCGTTCCTCCCACCTTCCTTCACCTGCAGCAGCTCTCTGCTTCATATCTTCACATCTTGTTTCTCACACCAACGTAATTCTGCTCTCATTGCGCTCTCATCTCCTGCGATTTCAGGTTTTTTTTTAATGTGGCTTCTCTCAGCGTTTCAAAAACCAGGCACAGCTAGCGTCTTCGCTGTGGGTGTCGCTCCAGAGGTGAAAAGTGGATCTGGATGTGTTTGGATTTGCATCGGAAGTCATTGGATTAATTAACCTGAACTGCTGCTGTGAATTAGAAGTAAATATAGTGCAACATGTAAGTGAAGGTTTGCTTGAAAGAAGTGCAAAATTGTGGAGTTAATCTTCCAGAAGAAGTTCTTATCTGACCTCTTAACAAAGTGAAAAGTTTGGTCTGCGTATTAAACAAAGAGCAACATGAACACAGGAGATGTTTTACAAGAACGGAGCAACTTGTTTTCAGGCATAATCGTTGGCGTTAGCTACGAGTTCTCGCTTTTAACTCATGAGCACAGAGAGTCTGTGGGTGATATCAGGTTTGCCAGGTCGTCTCTCTTCTCACTTAACAGTTTAAATCTCACCTCTCTGGGAAAAGGAAAAAAAAGTTCTGCTCTCATTACTAACGGCGTTGTCGCACTAATTGCCCCCGCTGAGTGGAAATCACATTTTTCTCCCGCCGCAGCCGACGCGATCGGGGGGGAGTCGGAGGTGCGAGGCCTTGGAAGTTACAGCAGATCCTCGCGTGTCTCATTTTTCAAGTGTTGAGCTGTCAGCCGTGTCACCTGGGTGTCATTCCGGAGGTGGAAAGTGGATTGCGATATGTTTGGATTCAGCACGAAAAATTGTAAGTCATTACGCTGATTGGATTTAAGCCCGAACCGCCGCTGTAAATTACAAGTAATGACTGCGCCACTTCTCGTGATCTTGCGAGCTGCGGATGGCGAAATCTTGTTAAAACCAATCGGGTGCTATCTCTTCTTTGGCGGCAGGCAACTCGGGTTTGCTTGTGATTAATCTGAACCAACAGAAGGTTGTCAAACGGGACTGTTTTTTATTGCCAATTGCTGTCTGCACAGACACACACTCGCCGCCGCGCCCGGCACACACGCTTTATGATTACATCAGGCTAAACTAGCTCGTTTATCATCTTACATCACATTACCTTGTGGCCCGTAGTTGTAGAGGGCAGATGGCATTGCTGGCGCGAGTGTGTGTGTGCGTGTTGTGTGTACTCGTGTCTGCGGATGTCGGCGCCCGCTCTCGGTCTCTGGAGGTGTAACCCAGCTCCGCATGCCAAGCTGTGCCAAGTGCTCACAGCTGGCAGCGACCAAGCAGTTGGTCTCTCTGGACAAGTTGCCCCCTGCGCCAGGACAAACAGGAAACGAGCCCCGGGGCCCGGCAGGAATCTGGCTCGGCGGGCCAATAGGAGGAGAGCCGAGGGAGGAGGGGGAGGGAGGGGAGAACAGCTTGGAGAGGCCGGGTAGCGACACAAGAGATGTCAAACGGCCGAGAGGTGGAGAGGACACGCATTAATGCACAAAAGAAGACATCAAGAGAGCGTCGGAGGAACGATGAGCAGGGAGGAGAGGAGGGAGGTTGTCACGAGACGAGACGTCGCCTCGAATTTGGGCTGTTTGAGAAACTTTAGATGGTTCGATTGACAGATAGTAAAAAGTAAATGTCTTGAACAGCTTTTAAGTGTATTTTTTAAAAACAATTTACTGTCATTTTACTGATTAATAATAATTTAAAGTGAATCTTAGTCAAATCACAGAAAATTTTAATTTTGGCTACATGCTAAATGGTTAAATAAAGGTAAAATAAATAAATAAATTAAAAAAATAAATAAAAAAAAAAAAAAAAAAGGTCAAAGTCCAGATCAAAAATCTATATTTTTACAAATACTTATTCATTCTTCACAATGTTTGACTTTAAAATCACACTTGCTTTTTAAAGCAGCAAAAATATAATTTATTTTACAGATATTTGCTGTTATTTGAAACAAAAATTAAATACATTAAGGACTGAAAAAATGGTAAATAATTTAAGTGTTATTATTGTCATTAATTAGTAATTTTTTTTATTTCAAAAAAA